>NW_020209251.1:1225260-1238455 GCF_003025095.1 Trichoderma harzianum CBS 226.95 | reverse complement strand
TTTTCGTTTCGGCATGGAGCCTGCACGAATCCTAGCATTGAAGATACAGACGCGTGCCTACCTACTTCTTTCGTGCAGTGCTCAAGGATCTGGTAATGCGCCGTACTGGTGTTACATCAAGAACCGGCCATCGACTCTCAGGAAATATCATACTACTGGACACCACTAACTACTCCATGCCTCCTGTAAGCTTGTGCTCACCAAAACTTGCCCATTTTCTTTCTAGTTCTTATTTGAAAATGTTTATATTCATGCCGGCACTGCTGCTGACAACACCGGGTCCATCATATGACAAGTGCCGGCGGAGATTTCCCTTCCTTTTCATCTCATTTTACGCATCTTATTTGGTTTCTTTGACTTTGTCCCCTGCCCTCTATTTCTCCAGGTGCTTGGGCGAGCCATCAGCAATCATTGCAACGCAGTATTACGCAGTCTCCAAATCCGGCAGTTTTAAATAAGACTGCGATTCATTCTGTTCAGAATAAGCTGCCCTGTTCTAGGGTATGCTGGCTTGTTGCCGTATCCTCGTTGCCTCCCTTACCAGGAGCTTCCCGCCACGGTCCGCGTTTCCGTGATCAGGGGATCTCAGGGCCGATATGTGGCGTCGCTTACAATCTATTTCACCCTGGACCAGCCAGCGGGTTTAAGAAAACTTCGATGCCGAAGACCTGTACCCAGCATTGTGGTTGTGATTACAAACCGTGGTCCCGTGCAATTACTGTTGTGAGCGGCCCTCTGGATCAGTCTCTTACAGAATCAAGGACATCATGTACTTCCAGGGCATGCGTATAATCGCTGTACTTGTACGTGCCTAAACAGAGTCTCTGTCACATGCATAGAGCAGGTCGTGTTACACGCTTTTCTGGGGAAATGCAACCTCCTTCGTTGGTCCAACTTTTGCCAGACAGCTCGCTTCCAGCTGTGAGGTTCGTCGTCGTCCAACCACCAGAGCTGCCCAGCCGCTGCTTCTCCCGAGGCTTCGGTTCCGGATCAAAGCAGAAACTCCGTCGTCGAGTCAAACGGAAAAACACGACTCTAACCGCACTGAGATGGTCCGCTCGAGATTTTTCCACCCCTTGTCGGTCGAATTTATCCGCGAACCAGACCTGTTAACAATAGGGGCAATGCTTGCTCTCGTGAGCGAGTGGCACCCGGAAGGGATCGAAAGAGGAAATCACCTCCATTGCCAGGGACGGGTAAGCTTGCATGCAAACAGCAATACCGGCAAACCCCTGGAAAGACCCAGCTGCTCCATAATAGCATATGGAGACGGCTCGCAGCCAACGTTACAAGCAATCCGCCTAGCGGAGACATATCTTTTATTCATCGCATGTTTCGGCCGAGCATCTCTGACAGCAAGCCACGATCTCTGGACACGCACTTGGGACGGACCGAGGATTTGTAAAGCAAAAATCCAACCTTAGCAGACAGTATCGAGCACGGCTACTAACTTCTCTTGGCTCTTTTGGGGTCCTACCTGTTACACGTTGCTCTAATTGGCCGAAATGGAATCCGAAGTCATATTCAGCAACTACTACTATCGGGCACTGTCTGTCACTCAAGCGGCTTCAAAGAAAAAAAAAGGCTAAAGTAGGATTCACGGGGATCGCTTCCGGATAATACCGTTGCAATAGCTATGGAAGAAGAACAAAAATCTTTCCGAAACATGAATACATTGGACACCGACGCTCAATCTGGCAACTAACTAGCATGTCCTCCTCTCTCTCTTCTCTCCCCATGTCCAAAACGTGGCCGGCCGCTTTCCTTCGAACTCAGTTGCAAAAGTCGCGCAGCATGCGGCCAGCCTTGCTAGCGCCTCTGCATGCAAGTGAACGAGTTTGACTGATGCTTCCAGAAGAAGCCGTGGAGGAGGCATTTTAGGCATCTCTTCCGGGCTGGCGGCATTTGCCATCGTGGCCTCCCTTGCGTGGACGGAGAATTGATTGACACATGGCCAATTCAGAGATTGATTTTGCTGTGTATTGCAAGCAATGTATGTTCCGTTCATCGTCGGCGAAAAAACTCACATCCAAGCGCCTTAGTCAAACTCTTGTTACACCTGGTACGAGGGCATCGACGCTGGGTGCTCCGCCACTTGCCGTCAGCAGGGCCTTGGGTCCGTGTGAGTGTCCGAGCTTGCGGATTTCATCTCCCGCCGGCGCTTCGTGAGATGCCGGTTGTCATTTGATCGTGGTACGAGCCCGCTGCAAAGTCGTTCCAGTTTATTCCGCAGAGGCAGAGAAGCAGAGCCCAATCGCGAGCGTTGATGGTATGAAATACCACACCCAGCACGACCGCTGATGGCATCGTACCGGCATCCAGTCAAATCAATCAACTCAGCTTATGACAGCTGTCAGATCGCACTAGCCGCAAGCGAGGGATCATCGCCTCATGCATCTTCCCAATCCTCCCTGGGCGACACCGCGCTGCTGGTTCGGCGCGTTCTCGCGCCCAAGTCTGCTGCCGGTGCACACGCATCAAACACCTTGATCTTATCCTTATAATATGGACTCGGGGGCAACCAATCTCAGGTCCTAGCACGTGAACAGGATCTTGCTGTGCCCTTGGTAGCACCAGTAATTATTGTCATCTTGGCAGCTTTGCCAAGCTTCGTACTGCGTGGAGCGTAGCTGAGGTCTGAAACTCGCTTGTGGACGGCCTCTTTTTTTCACATGCTGATCGTGGATATTTTCTGAATACCGGCAACGGACGATGGCTCCGGAATTCGATGGCCGAATTCCGTCGTAACGACCAATACGTTATGCTGCCATGTGACGTACTCCGTACAAGTCCTCTGCATGTCTGGTTCATGGAAATGTTAGCATGTAATCATCAGGGGTGAGAATACCAACAGGAGACTGACATCACCTACCCTGTAAATGTAAATATCATTGATGAAGAATATGTTTGCTCGCGGCCAAGCTCAGATGTTGACCTTGCCACCCAGAACACCACATTTTTTGGCCACCAGGCAGTGGTTCATCGCCATGACGAGAGTCTTTTGCTGGTTCCCACGCACATTATCCATCGAGATCCAGTTAGGATAAGACTGGCCTGTCGTCGCAGGCCAGAGATCAACAAACAATGACCGCCACGCAGCATTTGCCAGTGCCAAGATGGTGTCTTTTATAAATTGGGTGCCTCGCATTGTCAAGACCCATTCGGTAATGATGATGGCGCTTTGCGAAACAGGTCGTTTCGCGTGAAACTCGGCGATCTGGTCCTTAGCCAGATTATGGACGTTGTTGGTATCGCTCCAGGGGTGGTAGAGCGGGAGGATTCTTCCCGTGATGAAGCCCTCGCGTTTACCGGGGAAAACATCGATATCCTTCTCCCGCCAGGCGTCGTCAAAGTTGATGAGGACGGCAGACGTTTTGTTGCCGATGAACCAGCCCAGGGGCATTTGGCTGACGTCTTGGACGACGTCGGGGATGTTGACGCGGTTCTCTACCGCCAAGAACTGGTTGTATAGCGCTACACGGTCTTCTTGGCTGTCACTCAGTTCGCGATATTGATAATCTTGGTTCCAGGCATCATGGCTGTGTACATCCCAGATGATGAGCTCGCCGGGGTACTTCCGATTGAACTCGTTGACAGTTTGGATCATGTCACTCAAGAGGGCCCCCTCAGAGCCCTGGAACATTATGCCACCTAACGGGTCAGGGGTTCTCACGCCATGAACTTCGCGAAACTCGTCGCCAATCTTAAGGGGTCGGAAGTCGAGAACGCGGATGCCACCATTGCCGAGCTGTTCGCGAAGGTTGACGCTCTGCGTCACGGTGTTTGGCGACGACGCAAGGCCAATACTCACGTGGGAGTGCCACAGGCCGGAGTGATGTGACCTCCCGAGAACAATCTCCCGCAGAGGCTTGTCTTTTAGTTCGGGAAGCATAGTCTGCATCCAGTCGATGGGCGGATCGTTGGTGATGAAATGGCCCTCTTGGCCGGCAATGATGAAGGCCGACGCGGTGCCGGGGAACTTTGTGATTTCAAAGTCGTGGATGCTTCCCTTGGCATTGTTCATGGAAGACAGGGAGTGAAGGAACTCTACTTTGAGGGTGTTGTGCCGATTGTTGAACTTGACCATGAATGACATGGGCTCTGAGGTTCCAACGATATCGTATACTACCTCAGCCGCAGAGTCTGCCCAGTTGGAGTAGGTTTTCGATGGCTGAATCAGGACAGGAGCTATATCGCCTGGATAGATGTGTTCGGGGAAGTCTTCCTCCCAGTCTGGCATTTGGTACTGGTGGATGTAACTCTTTTGCCATTTATAGGGGGTGGCATTGATGAGGGTTATATGGGGAGTTGGCAGGTCCTTCCATTGTCTCTTCTTGATGTTATCTCCCACAGAGATGTTGCGTGTGCCATCTTCTTGTTCCTCGAGGATAATTGTTGAGGGATGAGGAGAGTCCAAAGCCTTATAGCCGGGAATCGGGAGACCTGAAGCCAGAGAGGCGAGGCCTAGGACGAAGAAGATGAGTAGCCAGCGAAAGTAAGGCATTGTTATTGGATATAAATGGAACTGGGGAGATAATAGAAGCAAAAAGAATAGTGAGAAAAGAAACTGTGTATGGTAGCAGAGAGTGGCTGGGCAGATTGGTAGCAATGTGAAGTTGCTAAACGTTCTTTATTATATTGGCGTGTTTGTGGTGTAGCTCGTGATTTGCATGGAGGTGAGATGGATGAGTGAAAGGAGATGGAGATGGAGATGGAGACACGTTGATGGATAAACGGCGGGTGGCTGCGTTGTTATTTACTTCTTTTGTTGCTGTTTACATCTGTTATCTTTGTTGTCGGACTATTTCAACGAAAACTGTAAATGATGGCTTGTTTAGGAGGTAGATAGAAAGATAGTTATGGCGCTGGATAGAGTTGAGGAGGCTTCGAATATTGTTGCTCTGTGTACATGTATTGATGCTCCACCACACACCAAATGTACAACTGAAGTTTGATAAGGCACTACACTGTACTTAATATACCTAGGTGGTAGGTATATGTGCCGAACAAGCCACGAGTATATGTGATGAGTGAGTATACGTGAGTATATGTGGACATTGTATCGATCACGAGGCTTCATGCTCAACTGTATTTGCATTATATGAACTCTACCTAGGTATTTGTATGGAAGTATACAGTGTATGTCTTCAAATGATAATGTATACCTAGGGCAAGTGGTCGCCCATTATTTGTACCTTTGATGCTGCTATACGGAGTGACAAGCTCTACTGGAATTATAAACACGGTATTTGCATTGACGATCTGCTGTTGATATGATGGCAATGATGGCTAATGCCTATGCTGGATTGGCATCCTCATGTCCAGATCCGAGTGCAATTTTCCTTGTATACCAACGTTGAACATCCCCGACTCTACTCATAAGACTGAAAGACATGGTGCGGCTTGATCAAGGCTCCAAGTCCAACTTGATCTCGCAACAATTTGATAGCAAAGAAGCCCTTGCCCATGAAAGCCAGATTCCAAAGGGTTTATCATGATAGACGTGGATATATCATATAATTCTAGAAATCAAGGATGCTGTTAATTGAAATGTGTTAAACGAGAAACAATTATGGGGTAGGCTGAGCTCAGCGTCTATCCGGAAATAATAGTAAGGACCAGGCATATATTATCAATGGCTGACGCGAGCAAGGAGAAATTGAAGAGGCGGTCACAGGTGCCTGTGTTTACAAGGTTGTAGTATGAGTTTGACTGTAAATGCTATTCTGGGATTGAATGAAACTCTTTGATTGATGAGGAATTGTTTGGAACATGTACCTTGCACATTCATGGATCAATGGTTCATGCACGCACAGTACGGACTCGAATACGGAGTAGACTGGAATCAAATCACCACATGAGGCAAAAGGGCCCCTGTATTGACAGACGCTGACAGAGGCCCTGGAGGCGCCTAAACTTGGGCTGCTGGCCAATGGAGATGCCGCGGCGGGGGCGCTGAAGGGCGATTCCAAACAGCGTGCGGGTGACATTGGGCCATGAGCGGGGTTGGAGCTTGGCGCCATGGTTGCAGCGCGTAATTGCTGTAGATTCTGTGCTGTTAATTTGGTGTTGATTGTGTGATGTGACCTGAACGAATTGAGGCCTCGTCAGCCTGATTGATGTGTCCTTATAACTTGCATTGCATCCATTGATGGCACTTCCGCATCTTTTAGTCTTGAATCAAAATCCATTCCAGTGCGGCAAACACACGTGCAAATACGCCTCACCCGAGCGAATATCTGCTAGATTCATCCTCTGCCTGACGTGGCTTGTGGCCTGTCAAGTCCCAGCTCCATTGTATTTTGTATAGCTCGGAAGCGGGGCTTCTTGGCCGTCTTACATCGAGCTCGACTCGACCAGCTCAAACTGCGCCTTTGCCAAGCCAACTTGTTTCTTCACTCTCACCATCAATTTCTCTCTTCATTCTACACCTGCTAGTTCAACAAACGCTCCTCTATACAACGTCCATCGCCATGTCTGGCCAGCAGCAGCACTTCTACCCGCGTATGTCACCACCTCCAGCTTCACCCCGCCATCTCCAAATACTGACTCGCGACATCGCAGCTCCTCCCGGCGCAGGCGCAGGACAAGGTCCGTTCGAGAAGCCAATGCGACAAACGACACGCTCCCAATGCTAACATGAACAACAAACAGCGCCGCCGCCGCAGCAACAGCAGCAATACGCTCCTCCCCCCCAGCAGTATCAATCGCCGCCCCAGCATCAATATGCGCCGCCTCCGACTTCACCTCCCGCGAACCAGACACAGTTCTACCCTCCTCCCCAGGGAACGCCGGGACAAGCGCCTAGCTATGCTCCTCCGCCCCAGCATACGCCATCTCCTCAGATCCAACAGCCCTCGCCGGGCCATTACCCTCCTCCTCCCGGGAGCCAGCCTCCTCAGCACCAGCATTCGCAATCGCAGCAGCTGAATTTGGCCGTGCGTCCAGCAGCGACTCCCGACTCTGGCCACTACCAGCAGCAGGTACATTCACCGCCACCGCCGCAGCAAATACAGCAGCAGCAGCAACAACAACAACAACAGCAGTATCAGCAACAAGTACCTCCTCAGTTTTCACCTCCTCCGTTCCCTCAACAGCAGCAGAATGCTCCGTATCCCCAGGAGAAGCCGCCGGTCCAGACGGCACCACCCCAAGCCGGTGGAGCTCCGCCGCCGACCAACTTTGTTGGAGCTGTCGCGACGACCGATGATGTTGGCACCTTTAATGGGGGAAGCTATCGCATCAGCCATCGGGATACTAATACGATTTTGACTATTCAGTTGGCCATGGGCGCCCCATTGCATGCAAAGCCAGGTACGTTAGACAAGCAACAAGAAATGGCTATGGTGTCGTGATTTGACCAAATCTAATCGCATGATAGGTGCCATGGTCGCCATGTCTCCCACAATCACCCTCAAGGGTAATGTCAAGTTTAGCGTCAAGAAGATCATTGCAGGCGGAGAGCTCGCCAGCTCTACTTACACAGGGCCTGGAGAGCTCATTCTCGCACCCGCCTCTTTGGGAGACATTACGAGCATAAGATTGAGCGGCAAGGAGCAGTGGTCAGTGGGACACGACGCATATTTGGCTTCTACCCAGGCTGTTGTCAAAGACTACAAGCGACAAGGTCTGGGCAAGGCCATCTTCAGTGGCGAGGGTCTGTTTGTCTACAAGATATCTGGAACTGGTCTGCTCTGGGTTTCGAGTTTCGGCGCTATCATTAGGAAAGATGTGAGTCTAAAGCATAATCCCCCCTTGTCCCGACCTGAGACACTAACCCGGTGTAATAGCTTCAACAAGGTGAAAAGTACATTGTAGATAACGGTCATCTTGTGGCGTGGAATACAAGCTACGTCCTGGAACGTGTAGCTTCTGGCGGCATTATCTCTGGCCTTTCCTCCGGAGAAGGCCTTGTTTGCAAGTTTACTGGTCCTGGCACCGTCTTCCTGCAGACCAGAAACCCAAGAGAGTTTGCCGCCTTTATTGGCGGCATCGCCCCCCAGAACGCGTAAGGGCAAATAAGAAATAATGGCTAGAATAAGGGACGACTAGAGAGGTGTGCTCACCTTATGGCAACGCCGTATACGAAAGTCTGACGAGAATGTTTGTTTGTTTTTTTGGAAAAAGCTGGCCGGCCCCCTTTTTGTATTATCTCTGTTTGGACATTTATGTACTTCTTTGAGTTTGAGTTCAGCGATGGAGGGCCTTTTAGTTTGATTACCAGTACATTACATGTCTATGTAACACTTACGCTTGATTGTTGTTTTCTCACGATGGCTCACGTTTTCACCTAGTTGGCTGAAGCCGCTTTCTTCTTTTCCTCTTCTTGGAACCTTTTTTTCTCCCTCTTAATGATGGAATGAAGCTGCTAGCTGGTTGGCGGAAGAAGCAAAAAAGCCGTAAGGAATCACTCGTGAGTCGCGATCTTGTCAGATGCACCTGCGTCAAGATCGAATGACATGCCAAAAGGGAAGAACCAGCTCAGCGACCTTCATAGATGGTGCCTTTCAAGGCAGGCATTGATGGGAAAGTTGACAATATGGTTGCCGAGACGAAGATTCTAGAGGCTGACCTGGTGCGAATCTTAAATCTTAAATCTCGCTCGTCATTTCAACCTTATGCGAAGCCATCGTTGCATCCTACGCACTCAACCATCCGCCTCTTTTTGGACTTTTCGTATCCCAGCCAACAGGTGCGGGTTGTTTGTTTGCCAGTCTTTGGTATTTGAGCGTGTCTTTTACTTTTGTTTAAGAGCAAGCGAACTTTATCGCGGAATATTCCAGGCGCGGATATATATCAGCCGTCTGCCAGCTGGAAGCCATTGCAGCAGTCCAACTCAACACACCCTTTCGACCTCAACATATCTGCTCTCCTCCGACATCCTTGTCTTTACCTGCTTGTGCTTAGGAAATTCTTGAGGCAGCGCTTGGTCTTTTCTTGAAGCGGAACTTGTCGTGAAATTGAGTTGTTTTGAAGTTATCGAAGTTGGAGAACTTGCTCGTGCGAAAAGAAAACAGGCCAAACAGGCCAAGGAAGGCGTTCATCAAAGCTATTCTCCGAGAATCGACGTCCAAAAGCCCTCGCTTCTAGCCCAAACAGTCAGGGACATCTACCATATTCATCGATACCAACTTGATCGCTCGAAACCATCTGAATTAGCAAACGGTAAGTACCGAGATGCAACACACGATTCTGGTGGAATGAAGCAAGAGCTGACCTGGCTTTTGAAGATTGAGAATGGCTATGCTAGGCGCTGCCAGCCGATGTAAACGGCCATCCCCTCCTACCACGGCCAAAGAGACGGGTTCGAAGAGCGAATCACGTACCAAGGCCTTGGGCCATCCATATGACTATCAACGACTGAAGAAAAGCAATTCTCATCAAGCGTTGGATAATCCCGATTGGCGAACTCGCCCTTCCGGTAGTGGCAGTTCACCAACGTTGGATGATGAACAGGCTTGGAGGAACCTGATAGGTTCTGGGAAACAATGGATTGGAATGGATGCATTCCCAACCACTCCATCCGCCGAGGAAAGGAAACACGGGGTCCATCTACAGAAGGCAAGCGACGTGCCACAAGATCGCGCGACGGGTAGCAACGACATGAGATACCATCGACGGAATGTTTTTGCCCTGTCTTCCGAATTGGAACCAAAGATCATACAGACCATGGAAGAAGAACAGCCTATTCCATATGGGATTTTGAAGCAGGTGTGCCTTTCGTCTTCGAAAGAACATCCCCTGAGCCTCTTTGAAGTTGCACCATTGAGAAGCATCCCTAGCTTTTTGTCTCCATCTGTTGTGGACATTCGGCCTCTGAAGGAAAATTTGATGCAAAAGAAGCCAGGCAACGGCCAGGACGAGCAACTCACCGCAGCGCTCAAAGCTGCCGAGGCCACGCCTCACAAAGTTCGAATGCACATGAGCCAGAGAAGTCGTCAAAATGAGACGAAATTGAAGCATGCCGTAGCAGACGAATTGCGAGCACGAAAGGGTGTTTTCGAACCACCAGACGTTGTCACTGCGCAAAGGAACAGAGCCAAAGATTGCTCCGACGCGAATCGATTGTCCCCCAGCCAGACAGCCCGTTTGGTGAACGAGGAGAGGTCTGCTGAGTCGTTTGAGACTGAAAAAGATCAGGCCTTTCAGAAATTTCTAAAGAAACTAGCACAGAAGAACAGAGACTTGCCAAGTGAAAAGCTACAGGGACGAGACAGGGTGGACAGCGGCTACGAAGATGGCTCAAAGGAAGAGCAGAGCGGAGGCTCAACAGAAACCTGCGTCTTGAGATACCGGACACATAGGGCCAATGAACGACAGCAAGTATCTTCGGAGATTTTCGCAAGCCACCGGAAACGAGCATCTGAGATTTCCCACAAGGAGGACTCAAGCCTCCCAGCAGAGCAATCTACTAGATTCAAGAGCCTGAACCCCAAAGCGCGAGAGTTTCTCTCGTTTGTCTCCAACCGAAGCTCCAACTCGGAAGACGACAATATGGAGCCCCTTCAGCCCTTTGCCCCGGAGCCTTTTGCTAGCAAGAGCGATCATGTCAATGCCATGTATCTGGCAGGACTTGGTCTGCCGAATGTTTCTTCGCTTCAGCAGCAACCGCCGCCGCCGGCCTATGGGCTTGTGCCGCTTGCAGCTGCTCCTGATACAGTCACTGACTCTCTGACGATCAATAACTTGATGCCGGGAAGATTGATCCCTGTACAGATGGGAACGGATCAGCTTGGAGGCCAATTTCCGACGTCTGCCTTGCCAATGCCAACAGTGCCGCCATTACCTTCGCTCCTACCAACACTATTTCGGCCGGAGACGGTACTGCCGTCCGTGTCTATGATGGGCAATAGCATGCCGGGCATCCCGACGGTACCTTCTATGTTGAATACGACATTTCCCTTGGCACCTGGCTCCAACCCTTGCTTCAACATGTCATCAAGCCAAATGCCGCTCATGACGGGTACTCGCTGCCCACCGCAGCCGGTGCCAAAGCCTCGACGCCCAGATCCAGGAGATCAACAGGCATACGAGGCATGGATCGAGTGGCGCAAGGCAAACGAGCCAGGTTATGCGTTAGAGTGTCGTCTGAGACAACAGCGACGAGCCCAGCGGAGCATGACGGACAAGGTACCGCCCAAGACCCAGTCAGCCAAGAAGGACGACGCCTTCGGCTCGGCGTGAGGCGTACAAGATTATGTATAGGAGAGCAGGGCGATCGGTGACGATGCCTTCTGGCACAGAACTCGGTCAGATGCTCCTGGCGACGCCCAGTGGCGGGGATGTGGTGAAAGGTCTACGCCCCCCTATTCCACTTTTTTTTCTTTCTTTACAACTAAAATTAACTCGTTTGTTTTTCTTTTTTCGTTTTCGTTCTGCAACATTATGCAGATGTTCGGAGTCAGCCGCAGCATGTGGATAATGTTGCTTTGCAGAATGTCTTTCGATTACTTCCTGCGGGTTGTCAGTCTCCATGGTTGCCGGTTGCCCCTGATGGAGTGGCTGGCCGGCCGTGGTGGATTTAGCGGAGGGGGCTGATGGTGATTGGTATGATTACGAGAACTAATTGCGCTGGAAATGCATTGATCGTTACGTTACTATGACTGGAAGAGTGCTTGTGGAGACAGCTTAGAGTCGTTTGTGTTACAGTATCTGGTACAAGATGATGAGAATTAGCTAGTCTTTGTGGTATATCATATGCATGGTTATTTGCTACTCTTGGCCGCTTCTCCTGTATACAGCGAAGATGATGTCAAGCATAAGTAGAATAGAAACTGTCCGAAACACGCTCCGAGTATTTGGAATTGCTGGCCAAGTGAGACTATCAAGTGAGACTCTGTGACTAAGGAGGAGGAGTAGGACTCAGGAGGAGGAATAATAGGAGGAAGAGGAGTCTGGCAGGATTACGCATATTGTCTCTGGTGACGATGGCGATGAAACGTTTGCTGCATATACGAATGTAGGGAGGATCAAGACGGTGATATAAATAAACTATACTGAAATGAATTGAAATCAAGATAGAGCCAAGCAACGGAGCACTCCGTGTGTGCGTAGGTAGTGACAGGGGCAAAAGACAAAATGCATGTCTCAGACATGACATGAGCAACACGAAGAGGCGCTTACTTTTTTCTCCTCTTACTCTATTGACTCACTCTTTTCTTTTTGCTTCTCCTTTCTTTGACTGTGTATGTATACTATGCACCTTAGTGACTTGTTTTGATATTGGACTGGTTTAGTTTCATGCTGTGTAACAGCGAGGCGTATTTTTATGCTTGGGGATTTTAATGGCTGGCTACTAATGTTTTTATGTATGTGTATGTGCATGTATGCACCTATGTGTTTATGCGTGTATCTACCTATGAGCGTGTCTATCGTGTTTGTGTGTTTGTCCGTCGTTGTACTTGTGTATACCTTACAGGCATCTCTTGGCGGGCATCTTGGTGAGGATTCATTTATTTTGTCAGTTGGTTGCACAAATTGATTATCGGTGCATACAACCGCTCGGTGAACAAATCTAGATATTTCTTTCTTTCATCTTCTTTTTCCTTCTTTTGAATTGTGTTGCATTGTTGGGGAAGAGGATGATAACGCTCGTGAAAAAGGGGGGGGCGGGATGAAGTAGTATTGCTGCCCTTTTTCGCTGCCTTTTCTCTACCGCTTCTGTTTGCCTCATGTAAGTACGTACTTTGCTTTGCTTATTTCTGTTCGCATCAGTCTTTATTTGTATTTATCTGCACACCGACTATTCGTGCTTTAGTTTTTTGTTCTTCCATTGGACGTGGAGGGGGTGTGCGTAATGGACCACATCACGAATGAAATTGAACTGCAAATCATCACAACGAATAACATCACTCACACTCCTTGCTACTAAACTCCTGCAGCAAAAAACACGGCACGGTGCTTATACGAACCCGCCTACGTCCAAAAATTTAGCCTCCTGTCAATTTAGCTTGCTTCTTCCCAAGCTCGACCAATGCGCGCTTCCCCCCCCCTCTCCCCTCTCGCAGAGCCGCATCGCATCAACGAAACAACAAGCCGCCTTTTTTCTGTCTGCATCTAGTTTCGCTTCGTTTGCCTTTTTATTCGTCCCCCTTTTTTCTCCCTTTTTTCTTATACATGGGTTAATGCTTGAACATAACATAGCCATTGATTAGGGCGTATTTCTTTTCGTTTACGGATATACAAACACGCCCCC
>NW_020209251.1:1038853-1225230 GCF_003025095.1 Trichoderma harzianum CBS 226.95 | reverse complement strand
TATTACCCATCCTTCATTGTTGGTTCGGCAAAATCCCGAATCCGGTTGTGACGGCGTTGTGAACACTCCCCCCTTTCCCACCCCTTTCCCTCAATTCATCGGTATTATCAGCAAGAAGGGAAACACAATGTAAAGATACAAGAAATAATAGAAAGATATTAGAATGCTACCCACACTTTCCCGCCACACCATCTTGAAGTAAACCACATGTCACGAACCATCAATGACTTACACCCAAAAAGACACAAAGAACAAGGGAGTCGTACGAGACACAACCTCTTCTCCTAGGGCTGACAAGGCAGATCAAAAGACCCGCGTATCATATGAAGCCACCATCTGCTCAACGTATTGGCCTGTAATCGCTGCCGCTGCCGGGCGGTCCCACACCGAGATGGTCAACGGCCTCCTGACGCCTTGCATCAAGGCCCCCACGAGGGGTCTAGTCGATATTGCGTGAGGCTCTGCTTGACGGCATGGAAACCGGAGCCTGGTGGAAAATCAAAGCCCCCAAGAACGGGACCTGTTTCAGGTCTGTCAAGATGCAAGATGAACCCTTACGAGGCTCTGTATCGTAGTAGAACGAGGCTTTGACTACATGTTTCACAATACCATTCACTTGTGCCAGTGCTGAGATGCTGCTTGCATTGGGTGCAAAATCATGCTTCATTTCTATGTGATCCATCCTTCCCATCCTGTCTATGCAAATGATTTTTTTGGGACATTCTTTGGTATCGTGAGAAAGGCACATCATGGCCGAAAGGAAAAGAAAAACGAAAGACGAATATAGAAACAAACAACAAAGTGGTCTCCTAGACGAAGGGAACTATGCCTAGACTCTGTACACAAAGAAAAGAAAGAAAGGGTGTATATCAATATTTTCCTAAACAAGTCCTATCTATAAAATAGCTAAAAAGGGAGTCATCAAAGAGAGGAATAGTTAATCAAAGTCAACTGCAGATCCATAGCCCGTAAAGAACAAAAAGAAAGAATATTAAGAAAATTCAGAAAATTAAAGACAACAGATCACTCTTCCTTCACTCCTCAACATCTGGAGTGGCCATTCTGTACTCTGCCTCTCCCTTCAGGGGTTCACAGAGCTCCCAACCCACCTCGGTCCTCTTGACAATACGAATGTCAGCGCGCTGTGCCCACTCAGTCAGGACGGTGTCGTGAGCGCCCCCAAACTCGACGGGAGGCTCCCGGCCGGCAGCTGCATTGTCAAAGTGCTGCTGGGCCACGTGCTCCATCCGCTCGTCCCAAGCGGTGGCGCCGGTGAAGGACTTGTCGCACGCCTGCACGGGGCAAGGCATCCAGGTTGGGAGTCTGCATCTGATGCGCAGGGCATCCTCCTGCATCTTCTTGACCATGAGGTCAGATCTTGCATCTGCACCCCTGTAGTCTGTAGTGCCCTGGCCAATGACTGAGGCGTGCATCCGCCGAATGTGCTGGGTGTAGAGATCTTTGCGGTTGAAGATGTTGCCGTACGATGGCAGTCCTGCGTATCGCTGGTTGGACGACTGTCGCTCGTCGGCGCACTTGCCCTCAGTACAGACCCAGTACTTCAAGCCCAGATGCTTGGTGCTAACGTGGCGCTTCCACTCGTTCTTTGCGTCGAATCTGGCGTTGCAGCCGGCGTAATGGAAGACGCAGATGTAGGGGCGAGGGTGCTCCGAGCCTGTGTGCTCGTCGAGGGACGTTCGGCTCGGGAAGTTCTTCTTGCACTTGTGGCAGAACCTTTTGTTGGTCGTGTGGATCTTGCGCTTCTTGTCGCCGCTCGGTGAGGACTCGTGGTCGGGAGAGGCCCGCTTCCACGAACCGGTCTTGGTATGGCATCGTGCGATTTGAGCACGCTTCCGTGCGGGGACCCTGTTGGAAAAGAACCTCTCGTCAAGGCTTGGGGTCTGGCTCTCTTCTTTGATGCGTCTGGCCGAGTTCACATAGGGCAGCGTGGTGCGGAGAGGATATTGTCTGGTGCCAACGTCGACAGCATCAATGGGGCCGTGCGTGCCAACAATCGTCAAGGAGTTGGTACTGAACGTGCAAGAGTTGTTGAGCCCGATGATTCCCATGGGGTAGAATGACGTGCTATCCTGCGGGCGTGGATAGTAGCTAATCTCCTGCTGCTCAACCGAGGCGTCAGAGTCGTATGGGCTGCCGAGCGAGATGACCTGCGCGTCCGGTGGAGTGGGAGGGTCCACCATCTCAAAGTTGCCATCGCTGCCAATGGATGGGCTGCTTTCAATGAAGCTGATGGGGTATGGCGAGTCATTTGGTCCGCATGCTTGCTGGTAGATGTTGGAGGCACTGGGATCGAGGGAAGGGTCGGCAGGAGGAGGTTGAAAGTATGTCACGTCCCATGATTGCTCGCGGCCATCTGGAGAGTCCGGGTCTTGCAGCAGGGGATCAATTGGCTGAGTGTGGTAGAGACCGTCGTCGTGGATGTGTACATGGGACAGAGAGGTAGACTGGTCATAGTGATAGTAGAACTGGCCACTGCTGCCAACGCTGGGCGAGGAGAAAGGGGGAAGAGAAGAGGTGGAAGAGGAGGAGTTTGACGCGGCCATGTCGATAATTGAGCGTGTCTGTTTTCTTTCTTTTCTTTTTTTTCTCTCAACAACGGAAAAAATCGAAAGCGGCTAAACTGCACTTTCGATGCAACAAGGGTTGGTGTGAGGAGGGTGAGCTGGATTGGCTCTCAGCTCAGGGTGCAAGGGGCAGATTGATGAATGACGAGGCAAGGGGTGCCATATAAGAGCAACGCAGGGTATTGGCTCTTGCTGTCGCGTGAAGAGAGGATGAAGAGATGGAGGCAACACCACGCTTGATCTACTGATGGGAGTAGAGTGGCTTGGCTTGTCGATGAAGATGAAGGACAAAGCCGAAGATGAAGATGAAGATGAAGACAAAGTAGATGAAGAGGAGAGAAAAGGGAGTAATGGGAAATAGTGCAAGGTGAATCTGGCTGTTGAATAAATACTGATGTGGTCAGGAGGAAGATGGAGAGATGATCCAAGGCCCCAAGAGGATGGGACCTCGAGGCCTGTTATATGTACCTTATGGATCGGACCAAGATCCATCGCCAAATTAGTTCGTTGTTAGTAGAGGTAAGTGCTACGCCGGACGACGAGAGACATACAGCATACAGAGCCTCACAGACCAAGAGCAGAGCATCCATGGATAGATAGTAGATGCATTGGATTGGGTAGGATTGACACACTCCCTTCGCTCGCACACGCCCCCCGGCTGGGCTTAGTACCTACTCGCAGGTGCGGCTGCGGCTCCTTGGTGGACATGGCGCCCAGATGCGGCATGGCGCTGGTGTCTGTCTGTCCGAGATTCGACACACGCCCATGGTGACGATGTCTGGTGCGGATTGCTTGGGCGCAGCCGGGGGCGAAGCGTACTCGTAGGTTGCATCTGCAGATGGAAGATGGGGGCTTTGGCAGCGAGTCGATCTGGGTTCAGGTTCCGCGGTCGTCGTACCCGCCCATGGGATTTGTCGTGGAAAGGTTCAGGCCAATCTTGTGCTGCGCGGAACCAAACTGGCTTAGCCTGCTGGTCAACACTATCTGCCGGATGACGGAAAGCCGTGCGTTCTTCAGCGGCATTGTGTTGTTGGTTAACGTGGACGTTGAAGCCGTCGAGACTAGATGTGTATGTGTGTTCGTGTGCGTGTTGGATCGCCTAAAAAGCAAGCATTAGCTAGAGTGCGCGTGTTGCTTCGACATTTCTAAATCCATCAATGATTATAATACCTGTAGGCACTAATGATGGACATCAAAATGTGAAGCAGCGGCACGCACTGCTTTGTGCTGGGACCAACCGACAGTTGCATCATGTCCTGGCACAAGAGCACAAAGGCATTGGCTAGCAGGCAGACACACAAGGCATATGCAGCCTCTACATCATACCTACACATACATCATACATGATGCTACCGCCTCGCCTCACAGAACAGCATGAAGAGCAAAGAATAGCATCAATAGCAGGCCATCAGCGGTGGAGCAGGTGGTGGCCGAAAGCTGGCCGGCTGGCGTTTGGAACTCGGAGCTAGAACTGGAGGGGGCCTGGCCTGGCATCGTTTGATGGATCATAGCATGGAGCGGCCAGTCGCAGGCGAGGCGCCATCATGTCGGCCATTGGACAAGCGCTTGCGCCAAAAGTCTGATGATCCTCTCCATGTCTCTCTGCTCCAGAATTCGGACCCCCCTCTGGCTAGATAGCACTTTGGTAGCCCTTGTGGTAGTGCGCATGCCAGTTGCTTAGCGGCGGCGGGAGAAGAAACAAGGGGCCCCGTCGAGTTTTAGCCCCCGGATTAGTACTTTCAATGTTGGTTTAGCCCGTGCAAAAAAAGGAACGTCGAAGGGGAGACGCGGCCGAGTTTGGAGAAAGGTTGGTTGGAGATGGGGCAAGGCAAAGAGGCAGAGAGAGAGAGAGAGAGACAGGAGAGAGACAGTGGAGAGCAGATGCGCACCCGCTAATCCATACTCTACAGTGCAGTCCAGGGCTCTACAGCGCTGTAACTTGTAGCGGTGCCCCACTCCCAGGTGTTCGGTAGCACAAGCAAAGTTGAGTGCTCACTTTGTACTTGATGTGACCAGCCCCTATTTGCACTCCAGCTGGCTCATCCATGGCTGTCAATTCCATCCGTGAATGATCAATGCATTGATGCTCACAGGGTCTTAATCGAGGTGGCTGATCGAAATAGACCAAACCATGGATGCCCTTTCAGCGCTACAGGCCGCCAACAAAACCAATAGTCTCCTTCTTAGCACCATCACCATCGAGCATTGCAGCAGCCAAGTCCTCGCATGAGTGAGTCCTCGTACTAGACAGCTCATGCTTAGCCCTACCAGTACATACCCGACCGGTCCAAACGGCAAATCTCATCTCCCCACTGAACTCCCATTGACCGGGGCACATGCGAGAGTGAGCGAGAACCCCCAATGGGGCCATCGCTTCAGCCCGACGCGCGCGAACTTGCACCGAACGGAACCCCTGCCCTTGAACCTTGAAAAAAACTTTTTTTTTGGTTTTGCTCTCTCCGAGCTCCTAGTCGACTCACCCAACCTAAGTCTATCAACCTCTAGCGGCCTTGACCGGTGTGGGGGCATGTACGGGAGCAGGGACCAAGACATGGAGGCGAGCTGGGAGCGGTGCGTGCGCGCATCGTCGTCACTAGCACAAGATGGGGCATCTGGGACGGGGGCATCAGAAGGGACCTTGAATGATGTCGTCGTCGGCAAACCTCCATGCCATGTACGAGTGCTGCACCGTATGTACGGTAGAGAGCACGCAGTCAGGTTTGCGTTTGGAGGGGGGAGCGAATGAGTCAGGGCACATGTGCTGCTGCTGCGTCTGACCAGCATCCGGACTGGATACAGGCAGCAGTAGCATCACTAGACTGTGTATGTACATTGGCTTGGATTAACCAGTTGCACAGTATCAAAGCTTCAAGGTAGCATCACCGGTAGCATCGCCGCTGCGAAATGATGGCATCAAGCACAGCATCAACATCTCTCTCTCTGTCTCTCTATGCCTCTGGCCTGAGCACCTGCGTCCGAGAGGGTGGGTAAGAAACACGACAGCTGCGAAGAAACAAATACCCCTGGCGCGCTGAAGTGTAAGAGAAAAGAGGGCTGTAAGACGCAAAAACGAAAAAGAGGTGCAGCAATATGAGAGAGAGAGGAACAAAAAGCAACCTAGCTGATGGAGGGGCAGAGATCGAGCTTGTGTGTTCCGCTTTTCTGGTTGGGCAACAAAGACCGGCGCTCCGCTCTTTGCGTATGGGATCGAAAATTACAGGCGTAGAATGAGCGGAGTGAGAATACTCAACCAGAATTTCGTCGTGCAGCAAGATGAGATTTGGCCAGCTGCAAGAAAGACGGCCGGTGGTCGCATCACACATCAGGTGCAGTATTGCCTGTGGCACTAGGCGTGGCCGTGAGTGGCGCCTTTTCTTGCTGCCTGTCCTGTCATCTTCGTTGTTGCGGTCTGGTGGCCATCCACCCGGAGCGCCGAGATTGCTTTTGTTACAGGTGGTTTTTTGGATGGTGATGATGGTGATGATGATGGTTTCTTTCCCTTTTTCTCGAGTCTTTCCTTTTTTCGATGCAATCGTGGCGGTGTCGCAGGGTTCTTGGCAAGTGGCATTGCGAGACCCTGCAATGACGACTATGACGATGACGCCCTTTTTCTTCTTCTTCCTTTGTTTGTGGTCTACTCGTATGTCGGTTTGCCGCCTCTATGTTGCATCATTGTATAGCAGCACTGGAGCTGAATACCCTGAAGCCACACCTGTGCATCAAATCTATGGCGTTTCCGTGATGATGATGATGATGATGATGATGATGATGATGATGATGGCGATGCTACTAACCTTTCACACAACGTAAGCAGCTGTTCTTGATACCTCCATGTGTCCCAACCATCATGTAACCCCAAACCTCCCGTATCCAGCCAAACCTGCCGCTGCACCGGCTACACTGCACCGTACAGTATACATTTCATGTTACTATCGCATGAAGTCACCCAAGCTTCTTCTTCTTCTTCTTCTCCTTCTTCGGCCCCCCTCCACCTCCCAGATCGGCGAGAAAGAGAAATTTGAGCGTATCAGCAACGTCCCTGCTGCAATGTCTGCCTGACTCGCCGACGATGCTGCAGGCCAACCTGCAGATGCCCTTCAGCCCATCATCGGCAGCTCCGTGGCCTCAAATCTCTTTTTGGCCCAGTCTCCCCAATCCCCGATCCCCATCCCAATCCCATCTCTCCGCATCAACCTATCAAAACCCCTCCATCCCACGTCCTCGTACACACTCATTCTAGTGCAATCCTTTCTAGCTTCAAGTGCTGACCAAATCGTCGCTGGACCCCACGCGCTCAACTCCATCATTGGAACCTTGAATCCCTAGCGATGCGCTTAGGGCCGTTCAAGCGCTGCCTGTGGATCGATGGGAGGGGCGCCGGATATCGATGAATGGCTCCCCGGGGCTGTCCCTGAGCGCGGCGGCGGGGGGGCCAGGCCAGTGCGCGCCGTTTGGGGACAGAACCGCCGCTACGGAGCTGTTTGGAGCGATTGATGGGTCTATGGAATTAATTGAATACGAGCACAGGCGATGAATAGAGTGCTGACGAGACGTTGTAATATTGGATGCGACGAGCAGCTGGAGACAGGCATTGGAGCTGCAACAGAACATGGAAGGGGAAACCGAAGACCTGGAAGCAAAAAAAAAAAAAAAAAAATTAGATTGCTTGCCTTGTACGATGCTAGCACTGCTGCATAGCATTCGTTACTGTGCGTTATGGCAAATGATGAGCACAGGACGATGCTCTTTCGGCTTATTTTCCCCCTACATGATATCCATCTATCCATATATCCGTCCATTGGGATTCAACTCATCAGAGTTCTTGTACACACACGTCTCCCGCCTTTAGCAACCCCCAACTTGCAACCCCACTCTCTGCTCCAGATAGATTGTCCAAGGACCTCCAAATCATGGAGTCCTGAGCCGTTGAATGCAGTTAAATTTGCCCCTTTCTCTCCAATCCTACAAACATAAAGTTCCACATGGAGCATTGCCGGGCAGATTGAGGTCAGCTTTGTGCACCACAGTGTCCAGGCAGCCCTTGAATCTACACTGAACTTCGTGAACCGAGCTTACACGTACTGTGCAAGTGGAGGAACAAACCATCCATGATCCAAGACGGCGCAAGCAAGGAATGGAACTGAGACGACCTGGAAGCTTCCATTCAAGCCACGACCTTTTCTAGTCTGCCACATCTCCGCAGCTGTCAACGTCAACAGGCCATCCGTCGATAACACTAGGACCAGCCCTTGTTGTGGCGTCTGGTGCTAATAGCTGACAGCCCGTCCAGTCCACATACCTGTATTTTGACTTCATGTCAAGTCCTCGGCGGCATTTCTACTCCCACGTCAAAGTCACGTTGATCTAAGCCACGGCTCAGTCAGCAGCTTTTTAGTTTTTTAGCAGAGAATCCCATGCCCAAAAGGACCCCGTCAGCAAATGCCAATCCTCGGAACAAAAACCCAGCCCTACCCGCACTGGTGGCTCGTCTTACTCTTTAAACTAGCCCGAGTTGCTGCCACCCTCCCCCTCTTGGTTGCAGTGCCACCATGACTCCGTACTCCGCTGCTTTGTCTCTTGTGCCCCATGTGCTACCACTAAGCCGCTCATTTGCTGCTCCCCCCAATGCTGATCGTACGAGTACTCGCCATGTAGCTGTTCCTGTTCCGCCGTCAGTCGTCGGCAGTATAGATAGGGCTGGCAGGGAACCCCCCTGGGTACAGCTTGCGATGGGTTTCCTGTAGCTGTGGCTGGTGCTGCTTCCACTGCCTCGTACTTCGTATCTCCCGATGAGATCCATCCCAAAGCAGAAAACCCCCGTACCTGTACTTCCAGTTATCCGGATAATCATCGTCAGATTCAAAGTCCCGGCCAGGTGCTTGATTTGATATGCCACGGAGTTGGCTGGTCCCTGCCCCTCTGAACCACGACAGCTCCTGGGGTGCTACTGCCTCCCTGCTTTGGTCCCCTAAAAAAGAAAAGACAGAATACAGGACAAGATACGAGCTCTTGCCTCGTTAATCACATCGGGCTTTGGCATCGGCCGATGCGGAGATGCTCTTTCCACCTTGATGCCACTTGAAGCATCGGCCAACTTGCACCTTCGGGGGGAAGGCGCCATGGGTCCTCCCATGTTATGTATCTATGCACATATACGGGCTCACAATTTACATGCAAATGAGATCTGCCCCCCAGCACGGAAACATATTGATCTTTTTTCAGCTTCTTCGCTTAGGGCGCCAATGACGACGCGGGAAGTTCTTGCCTGTCACTGAGACAGACGAGCACATGACTGGCCTTGCTGCCAATGTCAACTTCAACCACCCCCCCTTTTCGGACCTGTCATCTGTCTGAACCTGAGCCAGGCAGAGACAAAAAAGACACAACCAGGGGGACGAAGGAAATTGAATTGAAGATCAAAGCTCAAAGTCAGGGTCCACTCCGACAGCCATGGCCGGCACATGTTAAACTTTTCAAGGGTATCGGAGCGGCGTCTTGGTTTGTTCTTCCCCGTGGCATTGAATTTGAAATTCGCTGCTCCAACACTGACCAAGTGCCTGTCATACCTCCTTAGGGCAATGGCCGGGAGTCACATAGTCAGCTGGCAGGGGAAACGCCAGCTCGCCGCCCCTGCTTTTGCTTTGTCCCAGTTTCTGGTGTTTTGCAAGAGTGTCCGGTCCACTTACAAGGGGCGAGTTGTCGCTTTTCCAAATTGTTGCGGCGGTCGTCGATTTGCAATCAACCGGAGTCTGGCAACTATCCGCTGGCGCGACCTGAGAGTGCGAGTACATGATGGTGTACAGGTAATATACAGTGCCGTACAGTAGCTCATTCTGCTGCTTAGGTACGGATGAGTGCCCGATTGCATCTTTGTCTCGCCGCCCATCTCCGTGTGCGTCAGCGAGCGGCAGAGCCGTCGCATGGACGCGGTCACGGACGTGGTCACTTTTCACGCACCAAGATGCTTATCCTGTTAAGTCTTTGCAATTTTCAAGCCCCGAGGAACTTCTGGCCTCGGTTCGACATGGCATTGGCGTCAAGCTTCACCAGGATAGGATTCAATATGTCCGACGAAGCGCCTGGGTCGACGTGGAAGCCGCAAATGGCTTCCTGGGGCCACGAGTGAGGCGTTCGAATGAGAGGCATTCCCATGAGTGACAACAACCCTGAAGCTGAACTCTCCACAGCCCCCCCGACGCTGTGATACCTCCACACTCGTCATATCTTCCCCCCTCCACCCCTCCATCCCGAAGGACCATCGAAATCGACTGGCAAATCGCCAACCCAAGATTTATCCTAGCAGCTGCAAATCGTCACGGCATTCCGTCTTCCTCAGTTGTCAAGATCTGCCAATCCCCATCGACAGGTGGGCAGGGGCCTCGGGGGAAGCGTAACGTTGTGCCCTGGCGTTCCTCACTGCCTAAACACAAACTCCAACTTGACGGCACTGGATGACGAACGCACCTCGCTATGCCGCGGGCTAATTGAACGGCAGCGAGAAAGGCACATTTCCATCGTTCACTCTCGCCCAACACGCACAGAAAGCCAGGTCTTCTCGCCGGTTTCCTTAACGACAGGGGTAGTAGCCCCCTGTCGTGATAGTCATCCTGGTCGTTCCGTACTAATGCAGCTCACTCTTTCTGGCCGTAGCCACAAGACGATCGGGGCTTGCCTACATATGTACATGTATACATGTATAATCGCACCCCCTTCCTCTTTGCTCCAATAGCCCACGTGCCCACCCCATCCAGGGAATTATGCGTGTTGGCCCGGCTTCAAGTACAGCACAGGTGATATCGACCAGGTCTTTGCGAGCTGGTGCTTTTCCGGAGAAGAGCAACATCCTATCCGGCCTGGCACCGCTTTGCTAACTGTTACCAGGTACTGGGCTTCAACGCCAGCGTCCCGGGTCGCTCTCCTGGCATGGGCCATGTCACTGTCGCTTGCCGCAGCTGCTCGGCCTCGACGCAGCCATACGATGCATCAAGTGAAATAATCCCAAGCGCCGCTATTTTTCTTTTTCCAGCACGCAATTGTGCTGCTGTATATACGATGCCGGTACTCTCGGGCCATTGGTGTGATATTTCCGGTGCTTGCTCCTCTTTTGCGGCCGACAGGCAAAACGGCCCCAACAGTTGCCTTTTGAGCGAAACACCAAGAACAGAAGACAATGCGAGGCACGGTGAGGCAAGGCAAGACAAGGCAAGAATACGACACGAAGCAGGCCCATTGTTGAGACCCTAGCGTTGCGGTGCGATAGGCACACATACAGGCACACGTATCTTGCTCACCTGTCTCTCGACCCAAGTACTAAGTGTCCTGGCCCATCAACGGGCATGTACCTCTTCCTATGCTGTTGGTCCTGGAAGGAATCGTATGTCTCGCAAAGCTGATGGGATGGAGGTGCCCCGAAACCGCCCCGCGAGCGCCTCAGCCATTCATCCCATCTTTCTGTTTCATCTCTTCATCGTCCTCCTCAAACATGTACTCCCACTGTTTCGGATTTCCTCCGTGTCTGGCGCTCATTGAAGCCACTTTGGGGGCGAAACATGAAGCCACTTTGGGGGAACCAAGCACCAAGCTGGCCGCCAAGATGCTGCCTTCTTTCTATTCTGGCATCCCATAGGTAGCCATCGTCCCCGGACGTGGTGAATCTGCCTCTCAGCTCTGAAGACCCTATCGTGAGCATCCCGGTCGAGCGTGACAATCTATCGAAGCAGGGCATCTTGGAACCCACTCAAGGCACCGTGTTGCGGCCCCCAACCCACCGAGAGTAGCCTTTGGCCTGCTGCCTGGGCTCGAGTATTTGAGATTCACAGCAGCATCTCTCACAGGCTGCTTCGTACCGACATACATGACATCCCCACTCCAGCATCATACTGTACAGTACCGTGCTTCCAATTCCCGGCCTCCCACCTCGTCTCGTCTCGTCTCATCTTGCCGTATTTTGACTGCTCTAATGCGCTAGGCCACCGCACCGGTCAAGTCATGGTCATGCATGCATCACATCATACCGAGTGGTACTCGCTCCTTGTCGCCTGCATCCCACCCTTGAACCCTGGCATGCTGGTCTTTTCCCACCATCTGGCTGGTTCTTTTTCTACTAAGCCATTTTCTCCAACTTCAGCTGAACAACTGAACAACGCAAGAGAGGAGGATAATCTGGCACGCCCCTCCTTCATGTACAGTACAGTATTCTATCCGCCCTCCTATAGGCCCAAATCGGCACACCTCGATCGAAACTACGGAGTACAGTCCTTTGCTTGTTGTCTCCTTCGCTCTGCCTCTCTCCATCTACACATACCACCGCTACGGATGCATTGCTAGCACCAGACTCATGCACAACGCCGTCGAGTATATACGGCGGCGCTTATTCGATTCGCGCTTCTCAACCCCCCCTTCTTTCCACCCCCCCCTTTCCCCCCTTCGCTCACTCTTTCTTTGTGTCGCCTACTGTATATCTTCTCATATCTCAGATTTAGATTGTAGCCGCGTGCAGTCTTGCAGTAGCATTTGCGCCTCTTTTTTCCTACTCAATCTCTTGTTTTACACAGCCCTCTTTGCCTCATTTTCCCCATCCCCAAAGCTACCCCAAAAAGCGGCACCCTTCACCCATCCGGACCATGTTAATATGGAGATGCCGGCTAATGCAGCGAGTGTCACACTCACTGCATAACAGCAACAACCAACAACCATATGCAGCGTTTCTCTTCTTTGCCTCTCTCGCGAGCATTCCCCTTATAGCTTGCCTCCTTCCTGTTCTGTCATCCGGCAAATGGATTGCTGGGTGGTATTTTCTATCTTTATACACACCAAGCAGAGCGATACCCGACAAGAATGAAACCCAAGCATTTTCTTCTAGAAGGGATTGAAAGCAAAGAACTAGACACTCTGCACTGCCCATTTCGGACGGAATCTAAAAAAAGGAATTGGACGGAATATACGGAAGTACGAGTACTACATGCAAGTAACTACCAGGTAAGTAATTTGTTATCTGTCGTATCCATTTTTCGTTTTCTTTTTTAAAACATCTTGGGTAACACTCAACCCTCTCTGCCTTTTGTGCATCTTGCCGACTCCACGCGGTATCAGCCTGGGCTTCGGGCCAAAATACAACCATACTCCGACTTACCAAGTTGAGGCGGGAAGGGCCAAAAGGACAAAAAAAAAAAAAAAAGCACAAGTCATGTCTCAGTCGGCGGCCCGGCTGCATAATCCAGATTTCATTCTAGGTACAGCCGTGTTTTTTTTTTCTCCTGCCTTCTCCCTGCCTTGAAACCTGGGTTGGTACCGTGCATGCGGGCGTCTCTGCTCGCCTTTTTGCCCATTTGCCTTTTTTGATATCGTCCCGTTTTGCCCTTTTTACTGCACAGCAGATTTGCACGACGATGACAAATTCTACTCGCTGTAAAAGTGTCTCCCTAATATTAAGACACGGCTGAATATTAGAACACTACCTAATAATACACACTGCAATGCAAACGCAACGGATATCCTGACCCAAAACAGTAACCTTTGCTATAAGCGCGCCCCCCTGGCCCTTTTCCCTTTCTGCCGGGTTCCGTCGGGACTCATCTTCGCTTTGCCGCCTTTCCTTTGCTCTTAGTCCTGTAGTTCTTTTTAGTCTGTTTTTTTTCTTCAGTTTTGTTGTTTTCGCCAACACTTCCCGTGCATTAGGGGGGGAAACAACACTAGCGAAAGGTCCTAAAGTGAGGGGCTTACGTCAAATGTCTCACCCCGAGACAGAAGAGCAGAAAGCAGAAGAAAAAGGCGTCCGCCGTAGAGAGAAGCCTCTTTGCCTCTCCAGGGTTCCAAGTCGAGGCCCAAGCAAGGCAGCCCGCGTGCTGGGTGCCAAGACTGCAGGCATCAGGTTGCCTTTTTCTTTCTTTCTTTTTTTTCTTTCCAGCCCCAGCTCTTATCTTCTTCCTAGGTACTCATATGTTCACTTCGCGGGCTATGCATGTACAGCGTGGTACATGTACTTGGTGGAATTCGGTCTGGCGTCTAATTTTCTCGTGTTATCGGTAACACGCAGTGACGGCGCTTATCCCACAGGCACCCAAGAATTGACTGCGCCTCAAGCACAATTGCTTCCCATCGACTTTTATTACTTTGATGCACAAAACACAACATATTATTTTATCCAAAGCACAGTCAAGCCGGCCCGATCAATGCCCCTCGTACGACCATCATCCTTAGACATGACGCTAAATGTACTGCCCCCTCCAACGCTTCGTCAATCTCCATCGCCATCAGCCTCCTTTGTACGCTTTGCGCGGCTGGACCAATGCCAACCTTATCTCAACATCTGGAAAAGGCATGGGAACACTCGCAGCCTGATGGCTGGGCACCGCCTCCAGTCCTCCCCTTGTTTACACTACCCCCTTAGTTCATATTCACCATCTCAGTATCGTCGTCATCTGGCACTTCAGTTGCCTCTATTCTACAATGATCACAGCGCTGGTGTTGGCACTCTTGACAAGAACCACTTATGTGCCAGCTTTCCAGATGGTCACAGTTGTGCTGCTCATCACGTTAGATATACAAAGTTCTCCAGTGGAATCAGCTCATCGTGACTTACACAAATCCAACTAATGTTGGTTCTCTTGGCTGGACGCGAGCTCACATCCTCTGTAGCCTTCCGCTTCTTGCTGGCTTTCGATGAACTCTCTGCCACTTTTGCTTCAGGTTCTCCCTCTGCCAATTTATCTTCAAGGTAGTGCCACTGGAGCATGTTTTTCTTCTCCAGCCCGTCTTTGCCAAACAAGTGGCTATCAATGTGGTCGCACCTCTTGGTCCAGGAGTTGACAACCTCTCCCGTGATCTCAACGAATTTATCACAGAACCCGCACCAGAAGCGTGGATCACAGTGTCGACCCAGTCTGCGCTCCTCCTGCAATTTGTCGATCTTTTGGCTGTCTTGTACCTTGTGATGATTGATGAGATGCCATTTGAATAGCTCTCGACGAGGCAGCACTTTGTCACAGCCGTCCAAATTACAGTTCCAGGATTCGAGCTGGAAATGCTGGCTACTCTCGTGTCTTTTCCAGTCATTCTTGCTGCCAAACTTCTTGCAACACGTTTTGTAGGTACACCCGTAGGGCTTGTCATGTCGTTTCATATGCTTCCTAAAATTTCGTATGAGTTGTGCGTCCATGGAAGCGATAATGAATCAGGGTGGGAGATGATGTTACCTAAGTTCGCAATTTCGATAAAAAGCTTTCCTACACTCTGGACAGATTATCTCTGCTTTCTGGTGCTCCCCTGGATCACTCGAATCATCATTCCCACTTGCCGATGGGTCCTCAGGCTTTAGGGCCTTCTCTAGTAGATCTTTGGGGATGTTGTTTCTGAGAAACGAGAGAATTTGTCCCGTCGGAACATTTTCGAGAAGAGGGAACAGCCCCGAAGCCTTATATGGTTCGAAAGTGGGCGTGTCGGCTGGTGGCGCCTCTGTGGATGCTTCAAGAACCTGACTAGGCGTCTGTGTTGCAATTAGGGACTGGGTGATCCCATCTTGAGGACTGTCAGCCTTGAGCTGAACTGATGCGGTGGGTGAAGTAATCTGAAGCATCACGGGTTCTTGGCGATCGAGTGTTTCTTCATCTTCAATGATATCATCTCCTTCATGATCAAATGGTTCTGGCGTTACTTCATCGTGAGGCAGCATAGCTTCGGACTCTCCAAGAGAAACGTCATCTGCACATGTCAAATCAACGATAGGTTGGCTGGCAAGAGTGTCAGAGCCAGGGACTGATGACATTTTCAGGGCATCTAAGATACTTGACCGCATCTGCGGCGGTCTATCCCCGCTTGTCAGACACGTCTGGGTTAGTGGCAGGTCACTTTGCTTTGAGGATTCGTTTTGTACCTGACCCGAGGCAGTTGTTGAAACTTGGTCGCCCCGCAAGTCAGGAGAATCCTGCAGTTGCGCCGGTCGGGGCTCCGGGTCAACATCAGCGATTGAGGATCCAACACCTCGAAGAGTGTGCGCCTCTGTTGCTCCTAATCTATTTGGAACGTCTTAGTCGCCAGTCTGCACTTACTGCAACTTGGGATATGTGCACATACTGGAAGTGGTAACCCTTGAGATCATCGTCAAGCTGTAAGTTATGGTCATGAGATAAATGAGCCCGAAGGTCGTCGGCTGTTGGCCACGTCTTCCTTTTTGCTTGGGGGCACGTATGATGAGGGCACGTATATACAGGAGGGGCGTCTTGCAGCCGCATCGGTCGATGTCCGGGGTTTACATGAGCAGTTGATCGTGTCTTGTCTTGGATTCCAAGTGGCTTTGCCGTATTCGGTCTGTTCAACAAAACTTTAGTATGCAGCCTGCATCAGATATGATGATATAAATCTACAAAATAAAAGCACATACTTGTGGCGGTATTCTCCAAGATCACTGTCTGCTTTGAGATTTATGTTATGAGAACGGGACAGATGACTCCGGAAGTTGTCAGCTCTTGGCCATAGCTTTTCCTTCTTTCTAGAACAGCCGCCATGGTGGCAGATATAAATAGGGTCGTTCTCATTGTGCTCGCGATGGACAGTTTTCTTGTGTCTAGCTAGGTCGTTGGGCGTACTGAACCCCTGTTTAGCCTTGGAACAAGTTTCGTAGGTGCATTTGTATGGTTTTTCATGTCTGGCGCTGTGCTTCCTTCGTTTTATTAGCAGCTGGACATCATGAGAATGGAGGCAGACATCATTTCTTCCTCTATATGAGACATACTTGAGCTCCGATTTCGTCTTGCAAGATTGACCACAGTGGTTACATAGGAATTCTACAGTGGCAGCTTGATGATGTTGCATTTGAGATGGCGGATACATCGGGTTGATGGTCAAGTCGCCAATCATCTCTGCCGGAGCCTCTAGGTAGGCGTTTTCCGCACACCGGTCATTCCCCGCGACGCTCTCAGCGTAGCTATATGCTGAACGAGTACCTCCATAGCCGGAGTCGTCTGGAGCGGTGCCGCAATCAGAGGGCAAGCCAGTGCTCCTGTAACCGTGAAAGCTGGGCGCTCCGCTATTATAAGCAGACGGACGAGATGAGGAATTTAGCGTGTCTGCTGGCTGGATGACACCCGGAGGAATCCAGGGACCATCTGTGTTATAAAATTGGAAGATGTTGTATGGCTCCTGAGAGTTGGAGCTGTGGAATTGAGAATCCCGATTCATGTTGGGCTAAAGACTGTTTGTCTATCTTGTGTGGTCGCGCACAGCCTATCTAGGTAGCGTAGGCCTCCTGTTGCCAGGGCAAGCTCCGTGGGAGTAGAGACGAGTTATAGTCCCGGCAGTGGGTATAGACGAAAGCCCAGCTGCGCCGTGTTGTTGGGCGGCTTGGTTAATATCGTCCGTCCGTTGGAAAAAAGAAACGGCGGGGTTAGCACAGACAGTGCGACAGCGAGAGGGGGTAGAGGATCATCGGGAGTCAAAGTAAAGTCGGTCTGCAGACACTCCTGGGCTCGATGATTGGGGTTAAACGTAACACCGAGTAACAAGTGGGAGAGACGAGGGCGAGAATGAGCGTCGAGGCACACACCCGTACGGGCTGGGCAGCATTAACGAGCAGACGGGCGCCGGGTCGAGGCAAGCATCGCCGCCGAGGTTTGTGCTGTGCTGTGCTGTCCTTGAAATTCGGGCGAAGAAATAACAGCGCTCAGAAACGAGGCAACTAGACGCAGCGGTAAGGCAACGGCCCTAATTATGGTAGGTGACGGTACAGCAAGCAAAGACCCGTCGTCAACTTCCGCGATGGAAAAAGATCGTGCTCGAGGCCGGTAATTAATTGGCCGCCTGTGTGGCTGTCGGCCAGTCCGGATCTCTTCCCGCTGCTTGTCGTCCCGGATTCGACCAATGCTGCCACGGTTGCTGGGGATTAGATCCAGGGGTCGCAGTTGTGCATGATGAGGCCGACGATGGTGGTGATGACGATGGGATTTCCGACTCGTCTCGCCTCACTTTTGACTGTTTCTGCACATGCTCGGTCAGACATGCAAGACGCAAGCGCAGGGGCTCTTCGTCGCGATTAGTCCAATCAGATCGGCGCGCGACTGCCCGCGACGGCTCAAGAACCGCAGCTGTCTGCTCTCGACAACAAGGCAAACAAGGCAACTGCGACTAGCAAACAAGGCGTCCGGATCCCTCGCAAGGCAACCACGCAAAATGTCACGAGCGCGCGACCCAAGACCGAAAACCCAACAATTTTGTGCTGCCGAGACACCGCCCCCAATTTATTGCTGATAATGCCGTTGCATTTTTTATAGCAATCGGCGCCCAAGCTGCCGGATCGCTCACTCATCCTGAGTCTTGCAGTTCCGAGTTTCTTTGCGACTCTTCGATTCCCCTGTCCTTCACCCATAGATTTGCAGAAATGGGCCGAAGCCGGCTGTCGCAAAGCTGGTGGCATGTCGTGCAGGTGTCATTGCTAGCACAGCCATGAATCCACGGCCCGTGTCGCATCTCACGGCAAATTCCGCTCAACTCGTTTGTGCCGGCCCAATTAACACCGCCATCGGTCTTGTATCGCTTGTCGCACGTCCACGTCGCCTGTTTGATGATTTGCAGCTGCATGGATTTCGTGGCCTTATTGTCGCCTGTTGTCGCATAAGCTGAGGCATCGTGCCCCGGTTTTCCTCAAAAGGCAAATGTTTGCCTTTTTTTTCTTCCTCTTGCATTTGAGAGCCGGCTGTAGGCGAAATCGCTGGCTGATTTGGGTATTTCTGTGTGAAGATGCTGTCAACTTAAGGCCTTGCGAGAGACGGGAGTAGCAATAGGTAAGAGTGCCGTCTGCGATTTCGCAGACGCACAGAATAGACCGGCACAGTTCCTTACCAATTCCGCAGTAGAAACATAGGTACAATGCCTATCTAGGAGGTATCGATACGATTTAACAAGAAGCTTCCTATTAAGGCTAAATGCCAAGCTCCGGCTTTCTCTGGCTTTTCTCACTCAGCAAGAGCTTAACAACGAATATTCATATATTCAAAGCAGCGCGAGCGAGAGCCGTGTGACAGGAAAAGGCAAGGTTTAAGTCTCAAAGGATATAAAGAGCTTAAACTTTCTCCTGTTAGCATTTGCTTTCTTACAAAGTAAAAGCTTTACGACGTTGACATAGCCTTTTGAAGCGGCATAAGCGAGAGCTGTGCGGCCCTTGCGATCGGTTAAATCAATGATAAGAGGAGAGGCCGACTAAGAAGCACAGGAGTGTTGTGAGGCTGCCCTGGCTAGTAAAATGAAGACTGGGCGCTCCTTTATTCTCCTTTCATTCGATTTGACATTTAGAATTTGATGGATACTGCAGTATTTACATCAAATGCCAAGGGAAAAAAAATTACCCTCCGATAGTAAAAGTCCTCGTATTATTCCCATATAAATCTCATCAATATTCCATAAACATCTGCTATCACAAAGAAACATTATCGAAAGAGGGACCATCTGCATGTAACATCAAGACGTATTTGCAATGCGAATGGGGTTTTCGTATTGTTGGCAAAAATGCAGTAGAAGAGCAGCGCATTTGAACCAGGTATTTGGTGAAAATCCATACACTAACAAACTAACATTTCGGTCAATAATTATTGTCTGAACAAGAACTCAACACTGAATGAAACGAACTTGTAGTTATTTTTAGCTAGAATCTCACGGATAGCGTCAGATGGATGGTAAGTAAAGGGACAGGTGAGTGAGTATTAGAGATGTACTAATGATAACTCTTGACCGTCGGTGACAGGTACATATTAACATTCAAAATAATTAACTAACAAATAAGTTTCAAGACGTTTTCTTTGATAACTATGGAAAACCTATATGCATCTCACACGGTGCTTACTGTTGAAAATAGGGGCACCGACTTATTAGGTAGCGGTACTTGGTCGAACAGGGGTCAGTCCGGGCCATAGGCATAAGTAGGAGGTCTCCTCCCAGTAGGCTAGAGCAATAGACTAAGGCCAATTAACATACATTTCAACACTTACTATGTACATAAGAGACTCGAACTATCTTTGAGAAAATCTATACGTGAACCATCTATCAACTGCATAGCATTAACAAGATATTGTGATAGGACCTCTTCAGTATTTAAATATAATTAATAAAGAAACTATACTTACATTCAGAAACAAATTTTAGGTTCATTTACTTTATTATTAATTTTGTTTCTAGATTGACTTACATGGTCTTCAAGTTGGGGAAGCGGTCTTCAGTTATAGCTCCAATAAGGACATCTCAATTTCTGAATTTTTCTTCGTCATGCAAGGGAGAATAGAAAGCAATCGTACCTTAGTGTGTATAGTTATTCAATGTCAAGACTCAACTCGTCATGCACCACCAATGTATATATTCAGCTACACAAAGCTCACATCGCTTCAAGTATGACTATTTCAGCGGAATATGAAATGCATATAAAACTTTCTGTAAACCTCGACTTCAAAATTGGTCAAATATTTATTGACAAGAGCTGGTCGGGCACCTAGTAAACAAATGTTTGAGAGTGTCAGTCTTCCTTTCAGCTCGGTTCGCATACTTCTAGCGAGTTGCACAAATTCAGCTTAAAAACACTTACTGGAAATAATGCAAAACTCGCATCACATATCAATTTCCGGCGGGGATTCTTTCAAACTCCCGGTTGGTCGCGGAAGGATGCCGGCTGCAACAAGATGGGGGCCAACATGAAAATAGACAAATCCTGTTTTATTTCGTGAAATTGTCTCAGGCTTCTCAACTCCTCAGTGATCCTTTACCAGGAAGTTGAAATGAAACTTCCCAGGGCCCCGTTGTGAGCTCGGTCATTTTTGTGCTCCAAAAACCAGCACAAGGGTGGATTGGACCATGGGTTCGTTGCCAAGTCGGGATTTGAGCCCGAAAACCCTATCACGGATATGCTTCATTCAGGCAGGAATCTCATCACAAACACTCGCGGCGCTTGAGGCATTTTGATTTTCAAGTCAGATACTGCAGCTGGTATACGGAGTACGCTTACTTGGCCTTGCTTGTCTCTCTTTAGCGAATCCGGGTACCCGGAAACCGCTCCCACGGGAAGACACGCCCTAACGAGAACAAAGATAATAAGTCAAGCTCGTAAACACCCCCGCTCAGTTGGCATCAACCCTTGCTGTTAACGCAAAGGCGTTGATAATGGAATTTGTTGGTTTCCTCAGACGGCACCGTAAGCGCCCGGGGACTATTCCCCTTGTCTTGCCAGCTTTGCATTGGCCATTGGCCCCCAACTTGACATGCGAGGTTGTGATTCGCGGGCATGGCATGGGGATGTGGTTCACGGAGGTAACACACCCCAGCCAGAATGGAGTGTTTGCGGAGATGATAGGACGTACAAGAAGAGGGAACAAACATTTCCTTGTACACACCCGAGAAGGGTGAATGGCCGGACTGTCGTTTCTTTTTCCCTCTTTGCTTTTTTTTTTCTCATTTGATATGGGGTGGGTGTTCAGCGCTCGACATCAGGTGTGTGCGGATGAGATAGATAGTACATGTAGGTTGTTAATGCGCATTTCAGCTCCCTGACCAAACAAAACGAGAGAGGTTGGGCAGCTGAAAACCCTACTTGTACATGCTCCTCCAAGAGGGCGCACAGCAGCATGATGTTGATAGCACCACCCACTCTGAGATCTGAGATCATCTTTCCTCCTCCCCCTCCTCATACTTGGTAGGTGACTGTTGGTTGAACGTTCCGTGTAACTCGCACTGCTACTTTAGGGAGAACAGTCCACTAGGAGAATCTAGATTCGACAACAACCGTGGCACAGAATGGAGCACATATATGTGACTTATCACTTCCCCCCGAGATGGCCTCTAAAGGGGGGCAGCCACACAATGTTACGACATCCGTGCTCGCATGTACGATGCTCTCATATGATGCTATGGCGTCTGCCTCCTTGCGTCCACCTCATGCACCTGTGTTTGTTTCTATGTTGGTTGGACTGGATAGAGAGAATCATAGAGTCAGTCGTCATGGAGAGATGCTTGCCACTTGGAAGCGAATTCTCATTAATCTAAGAGGCCATCGGGGACTTCTGCCTGTACGGTTCACACATAAAAAGCTTCCCAAAGCCCCGTTTCCCTTCACCGGAGTAGACTTTATCTCCGATACTCTCACAGGTCGAGCTCCATAAGAGGATTCGCAACGAATACCAATTTGATCCAGATAAGATCTCGCCGAATCTTGTGGTAAGGATACGATACGAAGCACCAACCCATGATGCTGTAGCATTGCTAATAGAGTCTCGTCGTGAATTCATCAGCTTACTCCCTCGAATCGTTGCCCATAATGTGCGACTGGGAGGAATTCCTCTTCACCTGCAACCACTCCCAGGTCCGGCTCAAGTCCTACTGCCACTTTGCGCGCAACGATCCCAACCATGGGTGCCTAGGAGTCAAGGTGCTCCGCAGCTCATGGCGACAGGCAGTTCCGTGTGATGAGTGCCTTGTCAAGGGCTCTCCCGTGGGCGTATCGCATCGGGGTGTTCAATGATGAGTGAACGATATTGCGCCGTGGATTCGGATAACAGGGATCGGGACGGGCGACTGAGACCGCAAGCTNGGGGGGGGGGGGGGGGGGGGGGGGGCTTGGTTATGGGCCTGAGGGAGTGCACATAAACCTGTTTTCGAGCCATGGTTGTTGAAGCATGGTTGGATGCAAAGGATTTGCGGCTGATGGCGGGTCTGTCTGGATGGAAAAAGAAAAGAAACGGCCAGGTTCAAGAGAGCATGGAGGGACAGCAATGTTGGTTGCCAAGTTACTTGACTCGTACGCAGCGTTGAGGTGGACTCTGAATGACACGCTAAATTGAAGACGACGTCCCAAGAGCATGTAGGCCTTTCCGTATCATTCCCCGAGCCAGTAGAGCAGCCAGTACATAGTATTGCTTCTGATGCAAGGAGGCATCTCTGCGAGTTACACGGGGGGTGTAACACACTTGGTTGGGCGGCTTCACTTCCGTCGCTTGAAAGCAATATATCCTCGCTTGGTCTTTCTACGGAACTGCAGTCTGGGAGGCCCGATGCAAATTTATGCATGTTTCACCTCATTCGACTCGTCGTTGTGCCGCGGGGGTGTATGATGCTAGTGTATCTCATCCTGTTGACGGGGAGGGCGTGGTACGGAGGGTTTACATGGCTGTACATACACTAATTCTCGTGCTATTTACAGTTGGAAGCATGTACATTTAAGAAGGTATATACGTGTGTATTCTTCTTCTCTTTATCAGTGGTTGGAGATGAGATACGGGCGTGTGGGTTTAATGGGCAGTGTACATATAATTCCCAGAAGTGTACTATACCCGTACCCGACCAGCCCCACGACGCCCATGGTCTCTTACTGTCTGTGATGTAAATTGCTCTCACTGCATGCCATACTATGGCTGAATGCGGACAATATAAGCGGCGGTGTTTCATTCGGTGCATCGTAACTTATTGCATTGCTGCGGTAGGCGGGAGTTCAACAAAAAAAAAAATGGCGATCCCGAAGAGTGGAGGTGCTTATTGGGAGGGGATCCCGAGACTGTTACGGTACTTATGCCTACAGTAGTTGTTGAACAGTAAAAAGCTTTGGTACTTGCAGCAGGGGATTGTACTTTGAGAAAATGATGAGAATATTCTGCTATAATCATGGCGCATGCCAAAGCATTTCAGCTCAGTATGTGACAGTATGCGCTGTGCCAAGCGCCCACGCCTCGCGTCTATATCCACAGGTCCATCCCGGTGTGCTTATAAGTTGGTGGCACCTTCGACAACTCCCACTACGTTGTATCGCTTGGAAAAGAACGTCACCCAGTCCTCGAGAGTCCCCTTTTCCTTGTCGCTGAGGTCTTGCCACTCTGGCACGACATCTTCGGGCTTGGTTGATGTCTTTCCCAGTGCTCTGGAAGCATCCTTTCCAACAAAGACTGGTTGATTCTGTCAGTTCTTGCACAGTTATGTGAGGCAGCATTATGATGGGCGCGGCAAGGAAGAGACAAGATACATACCGTGGTATGAGCCTCCAGGCTGATACGCCTTGTTGCCAGTCACATCATAGACTTTGCCCTTTGAGACTACATGTAAGCTGTATGTGACAATTTGGAGTTAGAGATGTAATATTATGAATATACCTTGATTGCAACGTAGGTCTTTGCTCCATCAACACCTGTTGGAGAACCGGGTTAGCCGAGAGCGCATGTGATGATGAGCAAGGTTGTGCTGCAGATGGAGAGTTCGGCGGCGATTTAGATGTCATAAACCGTCATGAACCTTCCATAGAGGTGAGACTATGGATTTACGACTCTAAAAGTGACATTTTCACGTTGCCATTATGATATTGCCGTGAATCCGGCACAGCTCCAGTAGACAGCCGGCCGAGGATGTGGTGGGCGCCAAACATTCAACTTACCGTTGGCAGCAGCCAGAGCCTCGAGAGAGATGGGATCGCTCTTGGGAGGGTCCAGCTGGACAGGGACTTTGGGCTCGAATTTTCCAGACATTTTTTTTTAGCTGAGATTCACGGGTTGAGGTGAAGGATAGAAGAGTTTAGCTATGATACCTGTTGATGATATTGAGCTTCGGGATTCTGCCCTCCAACCCCACCTTCCTCGGCACGGGAGGCGCGAGCGCACGGACCAACTGCTCTCTAGATTCACTCTATCAGATGCCGTCATGGGGAAATATTTCCAGCTTCAAGCTTCGAGCCTCAGGCTTCAAGCCACAACAACTCAACCCATTACAGCTATTCTTTTGCATGCGCAGACACTGAAGCAATGTCGATATCGGCAGTCGCCTCGCTGAGGCCGGTTCGAGGCCAATGTCTCCGCCATGCCACTACTGGCCTGCTCTCTGTCCAGGTCAAATCACCCGCTGCCACTGTCCACCTGCGGGCTGTTGTGGCCCTGCGACCCCAGCAAAAACGGCATCAATCGACGTCTCAAACGCCTCAAGACAAAGATTCAGCACAGGGGAAGCCTCAGATCACGTTTCGTCAGTTCGCGGGGCGTGCGCTCGGAGTCAGTCTACGGAACCTCGTTGTTGCGCTAAGCCCTCGAGGCATCCGGCAATCATATCGCGAGAACCCAGGTGTAACCACGCTGAATGTTCTTCTGTATGTTTCTTATTACCAGGATACAAAACTCTTATATTCTAACGTTTTCCCAGCCTGTTGTTCACTTTCGTCTTCTCTGCTGTTGCGATTCGAGCGTACATCAACACTTTCTACAACTCGCAGTTTAGCAGGTACCCCGAACCAGTCGCAAACACTCTACGTCGCGCTATCTACTACACCAACATCAAACCAGATCCCGAGCTTGCTTTGAGATATTACAAGAAGGCAATGGAGCAGTGTGCCGAAGTTGGCCTAGACCCTTTCTCCGACGAAGTGTTGGGCATCAGGATCCAGGTAGCGTTCTGGCTTGAGAAGATCAACAGCCACAAGGCGGCCATTGACGTTCTTGAATCTGTTCTTGGAGACTGCAAGAAATGGATTGATGTCATGGAGCAATCTGTCAAGGACGGCAAGGTGGATAACGAAGGGCGATATGTTGGCGACGCACAGAAGACTATTACTGTGAATGCAGCTTCTGATGGTAAAACCAGCCAAGAAGATGACGCCACCACTCCCCCAGAGCCAAATGAGACGTTGTGGCGCAAACGAGAAAGATTGCTTTCCAAGGCAATTTCGACAAGCGTTAAACTTGGTGAATTATACTCAGATGAGCATGTGCTCAACCCGGACAAGTCCCGTGAGCATCTGGTCTGGGCGGTCGAAACCTCTCTCAAGGAATTCCGCAGACGAAAAATCGATGGGCCCAAGCCCGGAGAAGAGAAGTGGCTCAGCCCTGAAGAACTCGGCGGATCAATGGAGTCACTTGGTCGAGACTATGAGCGACGCGATCAGTTCCAGCTTGCCATCCCCCTATTCTTCCAGGCCCTCCGCTTATGCGAAACCCCATGCCACCGAGCGGTTATTATGAACAACTTGGCGGCGGCGTTTGCTCAGCAGCCCCTGTACGCTACAGGTACAATGGAGCCATCTGAAGGGTTGAAAGAGCTGCTTGATGCCTCCATGCCCACGACTCGCAAGGAATGTCTCGAGGCTGGCCTTAACTGGGCGCAGAACGCATATGTTCATGCCAAGGACGTCAAGGGCGATGATCGCACGCCGGAATGTGATGAGGCCTGTGCTGTTGCGCTTTGCAACTGGGGCGACATCGCAGCCATGCTAGGCAAGACGGAGCTGGCGAGGAAAAAGTACGAACAGTGCATTGAGATGAGCGGCAAGATGCAGTTTCCCGAGGGAGTGAAGCAGGCTCAGCAAGGCCTTGCAAGATTAACGTCTACGCCCTCAGTGAAAGTATGAGGTAGACTCTTGTGAGTTGTAGACGGCATGGAGATGGCCACTGCTGTTCTCCAAATGGGATGAATGTATGAATTACTGTATTACTACTACACTCTACATTAGATATGCAATTATCATTGGTGTGACTACGCAGCACAATAAGAGTGCATTGCAAAGTCAATTCAGGGATTCTCTTCGGTGGATTAGGGTTGAAACAGTTCATTGTTTGTCTGTTGTTGGTTCAGCTCTTCCAACCCCAGCGCTGTGGAGTGGCTGCCTGAAAGGATCGCGTAATGGCTTCGCGATTGTGAAATCGTTTAATTTGACGGAAAGGCTGCCTAAATCCTGTGCAACAGTGAACAAGATTATAAAAATTGATGAATATGTACTCCGTACTTGGTAGGTAAAATCTGGTATCAATTTCAGAATACACAAAACGTCAACTTCAATTGGCCCATCACGCCAAACAAAATAAGGCAATTTTCATATCAAACCTACCACAGAAACCACCTCAACTCTCTCAACCATGATTGCCTTATCAAGCAACTCAGCAAACATGTGGATCTTCTACCGCTTCTTCTTCCAAAAACTCGACCCTCTCATCATGCTCTGGAGCGGCTACGTCAATCTCCGCAACGGCTCCTTCTCTTCCTCCATCTTCTTCAACAGTTCATCTTCACAACACCGCGATGCCTTTGTCCTCGAGCAAATGTTTGCCCTCATGACCACTGTGGCGGCCATGACGGCGATGCTGCTGCACTACACGGACGACATCAAGGTGTGGCGTATGATTCAGGTGGTGCTCTTGGTTTGGAACTTCGTTTGCCTAAACGATACGACTTTTGCAGTGCACTTGGCAGGGCCTTTTGAACGGGTTTCGAAGGGGGTTGATTGTATTTACTGTGTTGAGGTGTGCACGGTTTTGATAATTGTACGGCTTTGCTTTTTGATGGGTGTTGGGATTTGGAGGCCAAAGATTAGGAATGGAGTTCTTTATCAGAGGTAGAGGTGGTAATAAGAATCTTTGGTGGGACAGCTATAGACTAGGAGGAGGTAATTAATAGAAGCATACGTGTTAGGTATAAAAAGACTATGAGAATTCAAGCAGATGCTAAACATCCATTATGCCATGGCTAAAATACAGTGAGGGAGTAGCTATTAAGAGCTAAGGCTTTGCGATGTGTGAAAGTTGACTTAGGACTTGGGCTAAATAGAGCTGAGGACATGGAACTCTTATTCCTTGAATAGGTCTTGCAGCGAATGATGGTCTTATATATTTACTAACTCTATTTTATCTTTTTACAATCAGCAATTATTTCCAGCACAGCTTATCTTGTTCAAGCCTTGTACCTAGTGTGTCGTCAAAAAGGCCGAGAACATCAAGCATTGTCTCAATTTCCAAGTCCAAGCTTCACGACCTTAGCAACAAGCTACAACATTCTCTCAATCAATGGGCTTCTGCTGACGTTGTAATTATTCTCTGAAAACGTGATTATAAGACATGACTGCTTATTCCAAGCGAAAAATGAATTTTCCAACTTCCGCTTATTTTAACATACTTGTATAGGGTAATATATCGTGCAACCAGATCAAAAACTACGAGTATAATGAGGAAGAGAAGAAACCCCACCAGAAGGGTCCGAGAGATGCGAAACAACATATGGAAGAATGAGGAGATAAAAAAGAAAGAATTGTCAGTACATTGCGAGCGGTAAATAAAAAAAAACATTTGCTTATTTGTTCAACTCAATGAACGCGATTGAAGCAAAAATTGAAATCCGACGGAGACAGGATTCGAACCTGCGAGGCCGAAGCCATATGATTTCTAGTCATACCCATTAACCACTCTGGCACTCCGCCTGTGATGATTCATGACACTATTTGCGCTAATCCACAATATGAGTATGGACCCCGCAGAGCCACGCTGAGGAATCGAATTTGCACCGCGCCTGGCTTTGAGCATTTGCAAGCGGGAGGAAGCATTTGATCATGTCGCGTATGATCCCACTGAATACGGCTGGGGCAAGATAGACTCATTATATCTTCAAGTTTTGATTTCTATCAGTAATGGACATGGTATGTAGATGTCTGGGGGCTAGGCGCTTCGTAAAGGTTCTGAATTACAACACATCTACCATGGCCGTGCGTTGTGTCGCCAAGTGACTCAACTGCACGTCCCCATACCCTCGTAATCCAACCTTTGTCGTGATGATTCAAATAAGAAACTCCACTACGCACTTTTATTGATTCCATTTAACCTGCTCTCATTGACAACGATGGAGATTTGCGAGACCGGCGAGGCGTTCATTGAGAAAGATGACGACCTCGTTTTTGACCACACCAAGATCATCCTGAAAGGAGCGGATGACGAATTTTTCTATGCCAAAACAAATTCCCGCCAGCACCAAATTCCTCATATAGACGTCAATAGTCTAGATATCTCTAGAATTCCCGCGGACCATATCTGGCCTCTAGCTGATCCCACGTTCACCCGCGCTGCCGATCCGCTACCTTCAACCTCCTATTTGAAGCGACCCAGCCTTCTATATTACGAAGATACACACGACGCTTCTGAATACAGCCGTCAAATATTGACCGAGATCGAAGCGTGCGAGATCCTGCGAAGAAACCCGCACCCCAATATTGCTCAGTATCTAGGCTGTGTTGTGAAAGAAGGTCGGGTAAGAGGACTGGTTTTCACGAGATACTCAGTAACTCTATCGCAATTGCTTCGAGACGGGATAGATTTCAACAAAAGCCATTGTTTGAGTGGGATCAAAGCAGGATTACGTCATTTGCACGAGTTAGGACTTGTACACAATGATTTGAACCCATCAAACATCATGATGGATGGGGATGATGCTGTCATTATTGATTTCGACTCGTGTAAGCGAGAAGGAGAGGAATTAGGTTTGAAGGGAGGGACACTTGAATGGGCGCTAGACAATCAAGTCTATGCAGGACGAGAGAACGACATCTGCAGTCTATGGAAGATAGAAGATGCTCTATTTGAGGCCGTTTCATCACCGACCGAAGCTCCAAAATAGATGTCATGCAAATTATTCGCGTTTCAACTAACTAGATACTTGGTTATTTTTGTGAGCGCTTTTTCGTTATTTCAACAATGTAGATTCACAGACTTGCTAGGATTCTAGCCTCTTACCTTACCATGCAAGGCTAAGCACATACACAGACCCCTGTCCAGATCCTTTCAGATCCTTTCAGATCCTCCACCATGATCGATCTCAGTCTGCCTTGTTTAAATATAGTATACACCAAGGAATAGCATCAATATAAACATCACTTACTTGTACATGGAAAAAGTAAACTCCAGAGATACCAATTCCTTTCTAAACCTCCTCCATCAGCCGCAGCCATGCGCCTCATCAACACCGAAACCCTCACCCTCGTCGAATTCCTCGAAACCGACGTCCCCAAATACGCCATCCTCTCACACACATGGGAAGACCAAGAAGTCACCTTCCAAGACTTCCCCCACGACGCCATCCGCTCCCGCAAACGCGGCTTCACCAAGCTCCAGAAGCTCTGCGAGCTCGCCAGGCAGGACGGCCTGCAGTACGCCTGGGCCGACACCTGCTGCATCGACAAGACCAGCAGCTCCGAGCTGACAGAGGCCATCAACTCCATGTTCCGGTTCTACCTCCACGCGGACGTGTGCTATGCCTGGCTCATGGATCTCCCGCCGGACAATCGCCATGTTCATTATCAGTTGCCCAAGTGTCGGTGGTTCACACGGGGCTGGACGCTGCAAGAACTCATCGCACCGCGGGTCCTCAAGTTTTATGATCAGACGTGGGCGTTTCGAGGCACGAAGAGTACTCTTAGACAACTTATTACGCAGATTACGAATATCAGCACTGCTGTTCTCAAGGATCCTGCAAGACTAAGCCAGCTCCCTGTCGCACAGAAGATGGCCTGGGCGGCAAGTCGACAGACGACGCGCATCGAGGACATGGCGTATAGCCTGCTGGGCATCTTCGATGTGAACATGCCAATGATCTACGGCGAAGGGTCACGAGCATTCTTGCGTCTACAGGAAGAAATTGCAAAGGAGAAGAACGACCCTAGCCTATTTGCGTGGAGGACAGCATCATCTCCATCGCCATCATTATCATCATCGTCATCGTCGTTGTCGTTGTCAGGGGATCAGAAGCAAACACATCACGGCATGTTCGCCTCCACGCCCGCAGACTTCGTCAACTCAGGATCCATTCATCTCATCAACGACCCCATGTTCAGCACCGAATTCCTCATCACCAACAAGGGCCTCCGCATAGACTCCGACCTCTTTCCCGTCAGCGACCGCATCTTCTTCATGGACATGAACTGCGTCGACTTTGCTCCCCACGGAACCTCCTCATCAATATCCACCAGCAACGTATCATCAAGCCGCCGTCACATCGGCATCCTCATCAAGTCCCACGGCGGCGGCGTCTACAGCCGCGTCGAAGCAGACCGCTTCGCCACCCCTCCCGGCGGAAACCCCCTCCACAGCATCCGCGTCTTCCTCCCCAAGCACGTCTCCCCCAGCCGCTCGCTCTACCTCGAGACCCTCTTCAGCTACTCCTTCATCTTTCGGAGGGGCGTCAACCCGCCCACTCAGGCCTTTCTCTTCACGCCGCTGTCTTACATCCCCGAGACGGAGTGGGATACTCGCCAGCACATGTTCCAGACTCGTGGCAGAGAGGACTTTGCTGCTTACACGCATTTCAGGCCTGATCCCAGCTTCACAAATTGCAGCGATTTCATATTAGCTTTTGGAGGTGTGAAGGAGGAAGGAAAGCCGTGGATTGGCGTTGCGCTTCCTGATGATTTGAATATATCTCCTCATCTACGAGATGCCAATAAAGTAGGCAATGCCGTGCGGAAAAAGAGACACACGACCGTCAAAGTTCGGTATGACGAAAACTTGCGGAGAACGTATTATGTGCATGCTTCACTGAGGACAGCCAGAGTGGGCGTCGATATTGTGCACTTCATCGATCTGAGCTGCACTACCGAGAAAGTTCCGAGAGCCAGGGGGAATTCGAGTGTGTAGCGAAACGTAGTCGGGAGAATAAAGCCTTTCATAGTCATTGAATATCAGGAGTAGGGGCAGGGTTGAAGACATCAAACATCAATTGCCCCAGATTACACCCATTTCATAACGAATTGGAAATATTCGGCCAAACATTCAACATCTGTCTAAGCCCCAAATAACTAAATCACAGGGGGGCTGTCATTTATCACCGACCCAAAACTCCAAGACTCCATGCTCATGTCATGCCCAAATGCCGCTTTTGCTCTTGTCATTAGAGTCATGCCACTTTCTGCCTCTTTGCGTCCAGCCCATCCTCGCTGTTACCGTTGCCTGCATTTGTTGGAATGTCAGCCAATGGCGCCCTCGGTCCATTAGCCCCATTGGCTTCGCTCGGTAGCGTTCGTTTCATTGTTGGAGGTTTGTATTGGCCTCGATTTGCAAGGGGACTGCCCAGACCACCACCCGGAGCTCCTATTCTACGAGCTTGGTCCAGAGATGGATTCATCGGATTGCCCCTGGCTTGAGAGCTGCCGATTGACTGCCGTAGTGATGTGAAGCCGCCGGTGTTGCCACTTGGTGTAGACGTTGCTTGGCTGTTAGCCGGAGGGACATGCTGACCGTTCCTCGCAACGGGCTTGGATGATGTGTGATCGATTCCAGGAGTCTTTCGTATCGAAGGGCTTTCGGCCTTGGGATTAAAGAGCTGCTTCTGCTGGCTTTGGTTGCCAGCCTGGTTTGTATCAGGCATGGTAGATCTCGCTGAGAAGAATGCCACAGGCTCTCCCGGAGGAGGGGCCTGAGGAGGAGGAGCCATCGTTTGATTTAGAGACTCCTTGCTTGGCGGGGCATTCTGTGGTCGAGGTGGTTGTCCTTGTCGGGGAGTATACGGCTGTGGCTGCGGCGGCCGATTCAAGTTATTTCCCGGCATAGGCTTTGCTGGTTGACCCGGCCTTGATTCGTTAGCAGCAGGCTTGTCGTTGGGTGGGTTGGCTGCGCTGGGAAGCATGATTTCATCGGGATGACCATCTCCCGGCACACAGAAATCAGCTTCGTCAAGTTCTATAGATATTCAGCCTCAATCTCTTCAAAGCCATCTGAGGACAGCATACCCCCCAAGAAGTCATCAAATGAGTCCATTGGTTCTATCTTGAACCCTCCAGCTGCGGACGTGGGAGCAGCAGTAGCAGCAGTGACAGCGACATTGGCTGCGGTGCTATTACCAGCATTGCTCACGTTGCCGGTCATGGTCACCTCCTTCTTGGCAAAATCCGAGTGTCGGTGAAGATTATCCGGATCAAACTTCTTGTTGGTCTGGGCCTTAATCTTGGTAACCTGCTTCACGTAGTCTTGGTCGTAGATGCAGTTACCCAGAATATTGCCAAAGTTCCTCAGCGTTCGTTTCAGAGCATCTGTAGTCCCCTCCTTTTTCGCCTTTTCAAAGGCCATCGCCTTCCCTTTGGCGTTCTCTATTGAGCCGTAGCCGACATCCTCGTGGTAGGTTCCATCTCGAAGAGTGACCCGAACGATGACAGACAGCCCGATGCTGACGCGCTGCGACGTTGGATTCTCGTCGGCAAAATCGACTTGGATGTTTTGGATCGAGGACGACCACCCGTTGAAGCCGAAAACCTCGTTGGCGAGGCCGATGACCTTTTCGGCAGTGAGATAATGCACCCGTGAACCACCGGGACCTGCGCGCGAAGAGATGTATTCGGGGCCGAGCTGCTTGTCAAGCCTCGAGGCGATTGTGGCGATTTCCTTGGCTGACCATCCTGCTATGCGCGGCTTGGCCTCCTCGAAGGGGTTGGGCCACTCCTGGTGTTGATCGCCCGGGCTGGAAGCTATTGTTAATCACAACCGAGTCGCACCATGTTAGTTAAGCTGAGGGAGGGCGTACGCAGGCATTGATTGGCAACCGGAATCACCCTTTCATCTATAGCAGAGAATATGAGAGTGCACTGAATTCAGTTGGGCAGCAGTCGAATCTGTGCAAGCAAAGGCGTTGGTTGGATGCCTTGAATGTTATGCTAGGCTTCCATTCACGATGAGTCGCGTTCATGACATACTAACAGGCGCGTCTGTTTAATTGACAAACAGGTGAGCACGTGACGTGTCTGAGCCGGAGGTGATAGGTACGTACCCCGGGATTTCGCAACCTCCAGCTTGTCTCAGCTCAACGCCCTGCTCATCTTGTCCGGCTGACCTCCCACTAGCACGCATTTGTCAAGTATTACCGGAGGAATTGCTGATGAAGACATCCATTGCGTCGTCAGCTTCGCGGCACATTTCGATTAACACTTGAGAAGATTCTTTTAGATAACGAAGAAGCAGCGTCAAGCCATCAAGCTCTACTCAGTGGAGTCGTTCAAGAGTCGGAAGCTCTGCTGGGAGAAAAAGTTGATTTTACATGTTGAGACACAATTTGATCCACGCCTGTTTTCAGCATTAGAGGTACCAGTCTATGGATTGTTTAAGTTATTTACAAATGAGAATGTCCCCGTACCAGTACAAATACCGCAAAATATGCCACACGTAGAGTCCCTGCTGCCCACTTGAGTGATAGGGAAAGGATATCAAGAATGACAAAGGAAAGAACGCCAGCCAGCCAACCAACCAACCAGTTGTGTGCGTAAGGAAAAGAAAAAGAGTGCCGAAGTCTATAATAGCCCGTTGATGCAAAAGATGATGTCGTGAAAAAAATGAAATGAGTATGTGTCGTAAGGTGTTCTGGCAGCCTTTACCAGGGTCCGACTCTGACTGGTGCTCCGTATGCACCCGACACAATCTGGTTAAGAATGGAATTTTGCTCCGCATTCTCATTTGAGATCCAACCAACGCTATTTGACATGGCAGTGATGGCGGTACCCAGTCGTCCACCGGATTGCTCGTTATGTCGGGCGAGTTTCTGATCCCATCCATCCGTGTGTAGGTTGAAACCACCACCCCGCTTCGCAGCTTCGTTGATGACCAAGGCCCATGCTTTAGAGAGGTCTTCGTATGCATTTTCTTTGTGGTGACGATAGGCTTGCGGCTGCCAGTTTGGAAGGTTGTGAATGAATCTTGTCGCGCCGTCGAGGAATTCGAGAGATTTGGTAGGCTGGGTTTCTATCGGTGGAAGAAACTGAGGGGTGAAATCGGAGAGGGCATCGATCAAAGCGACCAGAGGGGCCTTGACTCGGTCGTAGGTGTATTCAGCGCTACTATTGCCATATGGAGCGGCAGCGTTTAATCTGTCTTGATAGGACTGCAGGACATCCATGGCTGCGCCGACCGTAGGCCGGGGCGCTTGCGAAACCACCTCTTGTCCAATATCCGGGTGACGCTCACAGATGCGTTCCAACACTGTTCGTAGCTGATTCGTGTCGAGGGTTTCCAAAAGCCGAGGCAGAGGGAGTGGCCTTCCGATTAAATCATTTGATCTGAATTTTTTCGACGGGCGAATAAGAGGGCGAGAGGACACAGCGGGTGAGCTCATGGGCGACATGTTTTCGTCTCCATCTTCGTCGGCCTTTCGTTTTCGGGTGCTCATGTTTTGAAGCGATGAGACTGCACAGGAATGTGAGCTCCAGAACATGGTACGGGGAGATGGAGATGGATGCGTGTGCGATGCGCCAACAACCCAAGGCATGGATGAAGGAAGCGACTCTGGCGATGACTTACTGTTTCGCTGGGATAGATGTGGGTTTTCGTGCTGGTGAGGAAAAACTGGAAACTGCGGCGACAGCAGCACATTCATTGTGGCAAAGCGACGCAGTTGAAGCGAAGCGAAGCTGTGTGAATTTTCAGACTGTCGGCGTCCCGGTTGCGATGGCGGCTAGGATGCTGATGGCGCTGATTGTATCGAGTGTGCTTGATGCTGGTCGTACTGTATTGTGTTGAACGGAGTATTCGTCAGATGAAATGTCGAGTCGAGCGCCGTCCTCGTCACCGTCCGGATGAGAGGGGCGAAGCAACGGAAGGCAAAGAGGAGAAAGAGCCGCGAAAAATAGGCCCGGCTGCAGCGCAATAAAGTACCAGAACCAGTGCCAGAGAGCGGTCAACGGGGCTCTGCATGGGTGCCCGGCCAGTGCAAGGGCAGAGGTTGTGAGTTGTTGTGGACAAAAGCGAGCGAGTGGGTAATAGTTAAAGGATTAAGATGCGGAGACTGTTGCGTCGCCAGGGATGGCCATGGCAGGACGAAAGCAAAAAAGATGGCCGACAAAAGCTCAACTTTCGGCCAGCCGCTGAACCCGTCGCACGTGATGGATGGCTGCCCGTCAAACTACAGCACAACAGCGTTCGTCCGGCTCCATCTGCCAGCGGAGGCCACCGGCTCAACTGCCACAGGCCTGGCCCGTTTCGCTGGACCGCAGCGCCGTCGCCCGCTATATACAACGTGGCTGGAGGCACAGGTGCGTCAGAGGGCAGAGGGCATAGCGCACTACCAGCGCTATAGAGCACTACGTGTAAGCCCCCGGGGCAATCCCCCACAGCTGGTTGGCCTGTTGGGCTGCAACGCTAGCCAGCGCTGCAAGCTGCATGTGCATGTACATGTACCGGGATGGAGTCTGTCCTTGGGCGGCAAAACGAAAAACTGAGCACGACACAGCGCAGACCAAGCACGGAGTTCTAGGTCATTCGGTTCAGCTGATCTGGCAACGGCTTGTTTGCCTGGCCGGATCTGCTCTCTCTTATTTTCCCTTTCCTCTTCCATGTTTTTTTTTTCTCCGGCGCTATCCTGCCTCGTCCCTGCAGCGTGCCTCAGCTGTGCAAGGGAAATGTTTCATTCGCCTGTCCCACTCGAGGCAAGGAGAGCTGCGGGTCCAGATCTGCTTGTTTGCCCTCGGAAGACCGCATCGTGAGCCTTGCCTCTAGACTCTAGACGGGTGAGACGACCAGCATCTGACGGCAAACGGCCGGATTACTACTGTGCGGTTCCATCCCATCATGATCCGGAACGCCTAGCACAGAACTTGCATATCCGAGTACCTACCGTGTCAAGGGATCAAGGGCAAGACTGGAGTCATTTCGCTCGGCCGACCTGCAGAGCTAGGCTCGGCCTACCACTCGACTATTTCTCTCCTTGCGGCAGGCCGGTTCATTCATTTTATATAAAACATGCTTTTGTTGCAAAAGGGCCCTCGCACAAAAACGCTTGGCCATGCACATTGCCATCGCAACAAACTATTGCTGGCTAGCAGTGGGCCTCAGCGCGCACGCTCCAGCCCCGAGATGAATTCTCGCCATTCCATCAAGGCAGAATTGATGCCATGTGGAGCTTATGCCTAGAGTGGCTCGTCGTACTCGTAGATACCTGCACTCGCACGGGTCAGTTGGCATGCATTCAAGGACAAACACATGAATGAGACTGCACAATAGGACCGACCACGACAGCAGCGCTCCATCCGTGGCCCAGCGTCGCAGTCGCCAGTCCAGAGCACACGACTCAGCCTGCATTAGGAAGCTCCTGCGAATCACTAGCCGTCACATTTCTTTGGCCGTCCTTCTCCCACACTCTCGTCGTTAGCTGCGTCCAATGTCATCTCCATTTCAAACTTTTTTCCTGCCGTCGTAACGCTAATGCCGGGCAAAGTCGTGGCTCCGCGCCACTTCGTCATGTCAGCCACTCAGAGGCCCTGCTGTCGCTGGCGTAACACGGCGCAAGCGTGACGGGAGTCATTCCTATTGACGATCTGAGTTTCTCGGACGGCCGTTGGGTCCTGAAGAGCGTTGCGTGCTAGGAATGGGATGCAGCATGCTTCTCGTTGCATATGCTCTTTGCGGCCTGGTTTTGGCTGGTGGACAATGGCCGGCTTCAGCGCTTAGTAGGTACCTTAGTAGCCAGCTAACTAACGCTTAACCCAATTCCTGGCGCCCCCACTTCGCTACGGGTAGTTATCGCCTTATCGATTGGGAGATTTCCGCTGGCTCCAAGAAATTTCTGCTGGCTGGCCGTATTGACCGAATGCTTCGGAAAGATGATTGAGTGCATGTTACGAAATACACAATCATATACATAACCCCCAATGGCATCCACAGATCCAGAATCTCCCCAATCGCCGGAAGTCGACTTGTCGACTTCCTCTAAGCGCAAGGCTGAGGTCGAGGAGATCGAGGTCGACGTAAATGCACCGGAACCGCCGTCAAAACGAGCGCGACGAGCCCTCAAGAAGGGAAAGCCCTTGCCAGCCAAGCCCTCGAGCGACGATGAGAAGGATGATAAAGATGGCGAGAAAGAAAGCAAGGAGAAAGTACGATCCGAGCATGGAGTCTGGATTGGCAACCTGCCATTCAGGCTGACGGTGGCCGAACTTCGCACATGGCTGATAGACAATGCCGGAGGTGTCCTCACCGAAGAGGCGATTACAAGAGTGAAGCTGCCTACGGTAAAGGACGCCACCCGACCCAAGGGCGAGAAGCCTGCGAACAAGGGATTTGCCTACGTCGATTTTACAGACATTGGCGGCAAAGTCGCTGCCATTGCCCTCTCGGAGACAGATCTCAATGGACGCAAGCTGCTCATCAAGGATGCCAAATCATTCGAAGGTCGCCCGGCTAAAGAGAAGGAACCCGAAGAGGCAGCCGGGAAATCCGACGCGGCATCCTCCAAGAATAAGACGGAGCAGCGCCAAGAGACCAACGCCAGCCGCAAAGTGTTTGTGGGCAATCTGAGCTTCAAGGTCACCGAGGAGGACCTGATGCGAAACTTTGAAAAGTGCGGAGAGATTGAGTGGGCCAAGCTGGCCACGTTCGAGGACTCGGGCAAATGCAAGGGCTACGGCTGGATCAAGTTCAAGGAGCCAGAAGCTGCCGCCTGGGCCGTCAAGGGCTTTGTCAAGATCAAGGAGGCGGTGGAGACTGAGGAGGATTTCCGGGACGACAAGAGCGACGATGAGGCTGAAGATGGAGAGAAGACGGCGCAGAAGCAGTTCAAGACGAGAAAGTGGTGGGTGAACCGCATGCTGGGTCGCGAGCTCAAGCTTGAGCTGGCCGAGGACGACCAGGTGCGATACAAGAAGCGGTTCGGCAAGGATAAGAAGGCCGACGACACATCAAGACCTCCCAGGAGACCCAGGGCAGACGACAGGGACAACAGCAGGGGAAGCAGACCAGAGGCGGCGCCGTCAAAGGGTGCTCCGGACATTGCTGTCGCTCGTCTCACGGGAGGCTTGGTTGAGCATACCGGAACCAAGGTTACATTTGACTAGCATCGGCTATCTTGACTATAAGATAGATACCCCTCGAGCATATTTTTTTTTTTTGTTCCTTCATCCGTATATTTACAATGAGTCTTAATGAAAAGATATATCCCGCAATGATTTAGTTCTTGTGTGCCGCAACTCTGTCATTTGTTAGTCATGATTTAGAATTGCGGGCTGATCGGCCCCTCAATATCCTTCCCGGCTGGTTCCCGAACTCTTCCCCCGCAAATCCCTAGATTAAGTTAGCATCAGCGACTGTGACGTCGGGCTCTCATTCCAACTTCATTCCAGAGCTTTCCCTTCTTTGCAAAGTGACGATATTATCCCAGATTCAGCGTGCTACAGTTAATCATCATCTATGAATACGTGAGACAGAATGTATGAGTCGCAAGTTACTTTTACGCTGGACACTATATGTCCCTGGTACGTAAATGCCCATCACTTACACAAACAACGCAGCATGAATCTCATCATGCCTATACACATTCACCTACTAATACGATTCACAGGACATACATGGCCAAGAAAAGGCACATCTCATCTCCCACACTCAATCTCAAACCCAAATCCACATAACTAACCCCCAAAACCTCCAACAGACTAGACCAAGCACTCGCAAAGTTCCGCTCCTCCCCCATGGCCTCCTCCGTCTCTTATACCCTCCACTTCGCCCCCTACCAGCTCAACCCAAACTTCCCTCCCGAAGCAGACCGCCTGCAGTGGTATCTCGACAACAAGCACTTCGGCGACGCCACCACCCAGCAGGTCTTCCAGGCTCACATGACCAACATCGCCGAGCCCCTCGGCGTCGCCCTGCGCTTCGACGGATACATGGGGAACACCCTGCACGCGCACCGCGTGGTGCAGTATTTTCAGTCATCCAAGGGCCCTGAAACGGCGAATAAGCTGATTGATGCGCTGTATGAGCGGTACTTTGAGAGGGGAGAGCATCCTTCTAGGGATGAGGTTTTGATAGGGGCGTGTGTGGAGGCGGGGATTAGTGAGGAGGAGGCGAGCAAGGTTGTGGGTGATAAGGAGATTGGGTTGGCGGAGGTCAAGGCGAAGCTGAGGGAGGTGAGCCGGGATGTTGATGCGGTGCCGGTTGTGATGGTGGAGGGGAAGAGGAGGGATATTACGCTGACGGGGGCGAAGGAGGTGGAGGAGTATGTGAAGACGCTGGAGAAGATTGCCAACGAGAGTACCTGAATGAAGTATTTTGTGATATGGGAGCCAAGAACATTGTGAGTAGAGTGATTAGAGTACTAAGAGTTTAAACACTAATAATACTAAATGAGAGACTGTGTAATGATCGTACTGTACATGTCCATATCCCCCGTCCAGATATCAATACAATAAAAAATACATCAAAGAAGAGTGACCGGAAAGAGTGACATAAAAGAAAGCCCAAAGACCGAATCCATACCAAAACATTCGTGTCGTCGTATCATCATCATAATCATACCCTCCTTCCATTACCTCTGTTTCCAGATCTCAACCACGCATCTAAGATCGACTAAACATTAAGGGCACCAACGCACTCCTGCTCTCCAATCCCCTCCAATCCTCCATCACCATCTCTCTGCTGCACCCACTCACCTCCCTGACGCCCCTATACCGACACACGGATACCGCATCCGTGATTCTATCCTTTTTGCTGTAAAACTCTTTGCTGAGTTTCGCAAGAACTGCTTCCTTGGCCTTGTGTAGGGCGCTTGCTCTCGCATCCGCGTCCTCGGCAAATAGTTGATGAGCCTTTTCCTTTTCCAAATTGCGTTGTACAGTAGAGATTCCATCGTCGGGGCCGGCCTGACGATGAGCGGAGGGAGAGTAGATGGTCGGTTGAAGGAGGACGGGTTGGGGCTCCGACGTTATGATGGGGGGCGAGATGATAGACAGCGGCTCAGGGACGGCAGAGTAGGCAATATCGCTAGATCCAAAAGATAGCCTGAGACGCAGCTTGGATGGCTTTAAGCTGTGTATAGAAGAGGAAGACTTGTGACTATGAGACGATAGAGGTGGCGATAGAGGAGATGGATGCTCAGGGGCTTGTTCTCTCTTCTCTGTCTTGGAGTGCTTCTTGTGGCGCCGACGGACACGCTTTCGCGTAAGCTTGGTAGAAACACTCGTATCCGATTCTCTCGGCCCGGCAAATTCGCTGGTAAAATCTTGAGCTACATCTCTCTCGTCCTCGCTCAGGGTGAGGCCGCTCAAGTCGAGATCCATCAGCTCTCGGCTGGCAGCCTCGACAGCCGCACTGGGACTAGGCAACTCTTCATCACTTGTGCCGGTTACGACAGAAAACTCCGAAGGCGCCGTGGCACTGCTCCGAGACCAGTTATCGTCGCCGTTCACAGGCGCCAGGGCTTCGTCCCAGCTACCGTTGTTGGCGAGGACGACGTTCTCAAACCCAAACTGCTTAACAGTCTTTTGGTGGGACGCGATTAAGCCCCTGAGCTGGGGAGAGTTCATGGTGGCATTACGAATCTGTAGATAGCGCAGCTTAGGGAAGTGGATGGGACAGCGAGGAGGCCGGGTTGGCAGAGGCGACATGGGAGAAGTGACTTCATGGAATAGCTTCTTAGTGCTGCGAGGCGGCGCGAAGAGGGGATCAGCAGAGAGAGCAACGGGACACGGTCCTTTGGCACCGATCCAGGCAAACGTAAACTTGTCTAGGCCTTGGGAGAAGTTGCGGATGTAGTCATCAATGACTTTAAGATGGTCCAGGCCGGGAGACGGGCCATAAAAGTCCCAGGCTTCCACTGAGATGTGCAGCTTGTTTATCTGCTGCCACCTACGGCTTGCAGAGGGCACGCTGCCGATTCCATTGATGTATCTGAGATAGTTGAAGGCAGAGGGATGGAGAGACGACAGAGATAACTTATGGAGCTTCGTCATTGGCGCACGCTCAATGGCAATCCGCAGGCTGATGAGGGCATAGTCAACAACGTCCCTCCTGTACCGTTCCCTTGGGTCCTGGCCGGGACACCGAATGGTCAGGTGCCTCATGTTGGGGATGTTGCCAATGGCATAGATGAAGCTGGGGACGTTTGTGGCCGCGTGGAACAGCGGAGGATACTGCTGCGTCAAGATCTCGCCCAGCTCCGTGTTGGCATACTTGGGGCGAGTCAGCGCTGATCCCATGCTGGTGAGCGGCTTATACAAAAAGGCAATCTCATCTCCCGTCAGGGGATGGATCAGCGGAGGTAGAAACGTCGCCTCGGAGTGGGCAAAGTGAAAGGTCAAGTGCTCGACATGATGCCCGACCCGGCCCAGGGCGGCGATGCGCGAGGGTCGGGTGAAGGTGGAAGCCGTGAAAGTGACGTGGATGCGGGTGAAGAGACGCTTGGTGACCAAGTTGCAGCAGGCTGATGAAGCCTCGCGGATGGCACAAATGTCGGATGTGGTGAGGTGATGGAAGAGGCTGTCCTTGACAGCGTCGCTCCTCAACATGGCGATAAAGAGTTGTTCTGTTGAAGCCATATCCGTGTCATATCGCGGGGTTAGGCCCTCGAGATATTTGTTTCAAAGGATTTGTTTCAAGAGAGCAGATGCTTAGACTGCTAGTATTGATGGCCTGCAGCTCTAGTCTGGTGGATATAAGGTAGTTGGTGGTTGGATATCAAGTATAAACCCCTTGATGATGGTGAGATCGAGAGACGAATGTGCTCTCAATCAGTCGTCAATATCAAGACACAAGATCGAATACAGTTATTCACACAGCAAAATTACCAGATGGAAATCCAAGATGAGCAGCACGAGAAGCCGGTCTCCGTCCTCGCCTGTATATATCCCACAACCCTACCCAAATTCAACCCTATAATTTCTGCCCATTATCGCTTCGCTTCGTCCCCCCGGGCTGGGCATCCATCGACTAGAAAGCCAGACGGAAACGAGCCAGAGAAAAAACTCTGCTCCCGTCTGTCCCCTGTAGCGCCATTCTCGCCAACCCTCCGCGCTCCAATCGTCCTGCAGCACCAGCATCGCCAAAGTCGCCAGCTCCAGGAACAACTGGCCAGTGACTCACATCGCGAACAACGCCAGGCTCTCACCGTGTCCGCGTCACTCCCGGCCGCGCCAGCAAGGTGGAACAAAAAAGCTGCAGGGTGGAACAGAAAGCAGCATGTGTCCACAGGCACCGTCTCATGGTTTCGATCGCTGTGGCCAGTGGGTTGGTCGAATGTGGGGGACAAGGGTGCATAAGCGTGGGACAAGGGTTGTTTTAGTTTGGGTTGTTTAAAAGGCTTTGGGTGGTGGTGCTATCGATAGTAGGTTTTTGACGCGACCTTTTTGATCGAGACAAAGGCGGTGGGCGAATCACGAAGTTGGTTTTCTCGAAATGGTGGCAGCGCGATGGAATACGCGCGAGAGGCCAGTCAAGCTTGACGGTGAAGCTTAAGCGCGATTTCGTGGGATTTGGCAGCGGCAGTATATCAACCATCTTCATTATTAGAGTTTTGTCTTTTTTATTCTCGTGACTGGCCTCAACACCACCTAACAAAAAAAGATAGACGACCATACCTACTGTAACTACTAAGAAAGAATACTCAAAGTATCAAACCCGGTAGTTAATTAACGAAAAGCACTTCAAAAGTTCTTGCTGGTGCCCCTGCAGCGTTCAGGCATTTCTCAGGCCGCAACTCGCTTCATCATCCTTGTCCCGACTCATGCCCAACTCTCTCCCTCTGAAACCCGGGCATACAAGCCAAGCCAAACCACCATCAAACCATCATCTTCATCGTTCTTCCCGTCCACGACACTAGCCACGTCCCCCAGCTGCCCAACCCACAAAAACCCGATTGTCCCAGCCCGTGGCCTGCACCCGACTCGTGGCGCGTTGAAACATTGCATGTCTCTATCGCCAACTCGTATTAGCGTCCTTTTTATTTTCTTCACCTAGGAGCAAATCGGTAAATCACGAAAGTGCCTTCGTCACGGCGCGCTCTGAGTGGTCAGCTGTTTCGACGAGCTACGAGTATGATGGTCCATTCGTCGAATCAATGTTCGTGATATTCTCGGTTGTGAAGCCGATGCTACTCTATACATTTAGTGTTACACTACCTACGGGAATATCAGCTAGAGCTTCCGTAGTACCAACTATTGTCCTTGAAAGAAATCTATTCTGCCCAACGAATGCAAGTTATATCGGCTCAAATTTCACGAGCCACCACCGCTCTTCAAATGCAGCCACACTGAGACATGCAGCGAGGGCTTGCATGCCAATATGCCGTCCGCAGATATGTACGTCTGGGGAAGATCTCTTATCCCCCTTTCCAATCCATCATATTTAGAGTTCAGTGCATAGCCTCTGTATCCGGCCTTCTTCCTCCATTAAGAAGCCTTTCGGGTTGCAATGAGCCAGCACCATCGTATCTCGTCGAATCCTTGCTCCAAGATTGAGAAACCATAGTACAAGGGGGTATCAAAGTATGTTGCCCCTGACACTGCAGACCAGAGTGTAAAGGCCTGTATCGAATCGCCCAACGCGTGCTTCCTCCATTCGAAGTCCCATGGGTCTCTCCTTGTCTGTACATTCCCAAACTCCATCACGATTAGCGGTTTAACCACCTCGACCCCTACCGCCTCTGAATTTTCCTCCTCTGTAGCCTCTGCCTCCTCCTGGGCCTCCTCCCCTGCCTCCTCGGCCACCACCTCGACCACCGCCTCGACCTCCTCGTCCAGACTGTTGGCGAGAATCCTGTGCAGGTTGGGATGGAGGCGGTGGTACGCTTCTGTAATCACGCGATGCAACCGGCGGCCTGGCAGGGAGCGAGGTTGGCCCAGTCGGTGTTTGCGAGTAGCCGTGTCTTGGTGCGCGACTGGAAGGCGGCGGAGGGGGGTCAGGAGGTGGTGGACCCGGGGGCAGAGGAGGCTGTTGATCTCCGTTGGGCGGTTGAAGACTGGTCGATACCCTAATACGACCCGTCCGTACCGGTTTGGGAACGGCTCGTTGACTCAGGAATTGCACATCATCCGAGTCATCACTGTCGGAGTAGTAGCGGACTTCGTTGGAGCGCGAAGCGTGGCCACGGATCCTAAGATCTCCTGGCTGTTGCTTCGGTGCGAGTGCATCAGCACCGATGATTGCAGATGAAGTGCTCTCTGCGTCTATATATCGACTCATGTTGTACATGCTAAAAGTGGGATTGGTAGGAAAGGTGGGATCCATAGCCACCCTATCCGAGATGCAATTCGCAGAGAAATGTTGGCTGCTTCCGCATGAAGCGCACGACACTGGCAGAGCAGTAACCGTCTTGATCGTCTCTGCCTCAGGGTGGAATGACCTCCATGGCTGCGTGCACCGCTCGTCCGTATGCGCAGTTGAATGACACAAGCTGCACTTGAACACATATCCTCTCTCTTCTCGAACTGTAGCGCAGCCAGCCGCTGAGTGGCCCCGAATATCGCACTTGTCGCATTTGAGGTCAAGAGATGGGCAAACATATTGCCAATGGTCGTCTTGTCCGCAGAATTTGCACGCGCAGTGTGTGCAGCCGTCGGCAGTATGGCCCTCTCGACCGCAGAGCAAGCACATTTTGGACGGATCGCTGGCTGAAGGAAAATATCGGCGCTGTTGCTCGAGGGCATCTTCCCCTGAAGGCAGGCCTGGCCGCTGTGACATGGCGGTTTTGACAGGTTGAGGTGCTGACTGTGACATTGGTCGAGGTTCGCGCGAGTTTGCCGTCTGAGGAGGCTGCGGCTTCACGTCAATGACAAAGTAACCATCAGTTTGTGTTGTCAAAGTGCTAGGAGGAAGTGGCACAGCAGGGTCGGAGTTTTCGCTCTTATGGCTGACCTGAGCCTCTGGCAATCCGCTAGAGGCGTTACTCTGCGTTTTGGGTTCGACCAAAGCCTCAGGCACCGCCGCCGCTGCTGGGAGCTGTACAGCGTCCTTCTGGCGTGGCTGAAGAGATCTTATCAAGGCAGCTAGAGATTCATCCGAATATTGTTCGGCTGCCTGTCTCGCAGCGCGCTTCTTATTGGCCTTCAGCCTACTGTGACTATCAATGTATTGCTTGTAGGCATCTTGGATCACCGTTGGCGTAAGCTTGGCGGCACTCGTTGAGTTGGCCGTGCAGAGAAGTTGTGCCCACTCCTCGAATCTTGCAGGCCAGGTGCCCTCCCTTTGCTGAGAAAACACGGGGAGTTGGAGAGATATCGAGTCACGGGTATAAACCGGAGGGGATTTGGGCACAAAGGCGCCGCTTGACGCAAAGCCTGCCAACTTCTTCCCATCGCGAGAACCAGGAGTACGAATCTCGCCCTCGGAGTCCTCATCGTCGTCAATCTCTCCCTCCTCTGATACCTTTGCGCCTGGGCTGCTACCAGCAGAGGCAGAGCTTACTCTGGCACGCTTAGAGCGCTCTGCAGGGGCATCCAATCCAGCAACGTTGGACGTATCATTTTCCGGGGACTTCCTTTTCTTGGCCAAAGGGGGCTCATCCTCGCTACTTAAGCTTATGAAGTCTCCTGGGTTTGATTGATCTGTGGCCATGGCGTCTGATGGGACTAGGCTAGACAGGGGCTTAGCAAGCTCTGTAGGAGCAGTCGAACTCTTTTCCTCCATTTAAGAAGCAAAATCAAACAGCCTTGTAGAAAAGGCTGTATGTTGGCTAGCAAATGGGGAAGCAATTCACTGCGTGTGAACCCTCGTGTCTTCTGAGAAGCCCAGGCGCGAGTGGCGCGGGTGATGGGCAGCCTGAGGCCCTGCCTAGATCATCGGCGCGCACTCAGCACGACACTTGGTAATAGACAACCTGTTGTTGGTTGATCCAAAAATCGGAGTGTGTAGATTTGCAGTTGTTGCGGTGAAGAGCCGTGATCTTCAAGATGAGATTGAAGAAGCACACTCTTTTTTTGGGCGATGCGTTATCACAAGGAAAAAAGTACGCGACGAATCAAATTGGGAACCTGACGCAGGTGAGAGCTCCACTTCCGAAGTTTAGCCCCTCGACAGAGGTGGCCATATTCAAGGCACACAGCATAGGATGGATTGGATGTTTACGTCAGGCAAAGTGAACAATTGATTATGCGAATAATTGGCCGTGCTCTAGTATCAATTAGAGCTGCTATCTATAAGAAAGTGTTCCGTGTGTGTCAGTTTTTTGTTCTCTTTTTTGGAGAGGTTACTCATTATGGTAGTTGAGCAAGAAAATTGCATGTGACTGCTCTTTCTTCAGGTACGTTCTCGTAGTACCGCAATTTTTAGGACGACATCTGCTTTCTAGATGAGATACGCGAGCAGGTCTGGAATCATGTCCTTGCTGCTTGCACAAGCACAGGCTTGCAGATTTCGAAATGAGCTCCCTAAAATAGATAAAAAGTAATGGATGCACGTGGCGCCCAGCATAATTAATTAGGGACCTCCAAGCAGGCAGGAGATGGCACCGTCTAAAAGAAGGTTGGATCTTCCCAGACCAGCAGGCATTAGTGGCAGCATTGTTATTAGACAGTCCAGGTGATCTCACTGGTCGAGGCTGTGGCATGCAGTGTTTGGATCATTCGCTGCCACTAATCACGGACGGCCCCTGTCGCCGAAATGATGAAGCAGCCTTCTAGAAGCCAAGGATACGGCTCGTCTCCTTGCGTCCCCTTGGCCTGTTATTAAGATATAGATATTACGGGGTAGGTGGGACAGATACAGCCACAGCGTCTTGGCCGGTTTTTAATAAAGCAGCTGCACTAAAGAGGCGACTAGATGTGGTGATTTTTCAGATCACCCGGATAGCGGCTAGATTGGCACGTGTAGACGTTATTAGCTGGGTAGGGGGATGCCATCCAAGGGTCCTGTGTGAAGAAGCCTGGATCGTGTACGAGGGCTGTAATGATGTTTGGATGTTCACCTAAGCAAATACCCAGTCCGAACATGTGATATCAGGGACCAAACCCCCTCTCTCGCTCTCTTGGTGTTGAGCACTTATAGAAGTCGTTGGTTACCTGTCCAGAGGCATTTTCACCTTAGCCTTTACGCTTTGGTGCTCGCCGCCCACCATCATAGATGTTTACGTTAATTAGCATGCATTAGCACCACGGAGGCTTCAATTTGCTGTCGGATGATATCTCCTGTTCCTGCAGGTACCGCGGCGCCCCTTTCCAGGGTGTCTCCACAGCTTCCATAGACTGATACTGATCCCAGCAAAGCCGTCGTCAGCCTGTCCGGACCACCGCTCAGAAATCTCCAAGTTCCTCAGGACGCTCTCTAAGCGAGTTTGAGACGGGAGTAGCGAGTCGTATCCAGCAATTGCGACAGAATCCTCCACTCCTCTATGCCCCTCTGCCCACCATATAATGCGCGTAATGCGCCAGCCAACCAACCCCATCCCGCTCCATACCGCCACTCCGTACCTTATCTAAAAAGCCGCCGAGAAAAACAAGAACAAAGCAAAACCTTGCGTGAATAAACATTCGTTGGCCCAAGTGAATCGTGTGATTGCAGCATCATCGAGATTTTTCTCTTTCAAAGAGAGAGGAAGAAAGAAAAAAAAGCAAGATACAGTAAAAGGTAGGTTCGTATTCGCATCCATTCCTCCAAAATTCACCCCCACTCTGCCACTGATGAAGCCAGATAACCAACTCCCAGACAGCAGAAAGCTTGTTCCTGAGCCTCTTGTGGCTGTGCCCAGTTGCTGCCCGCTTAGTTGCATAAAGCTTGTTCACTCGCTTGTGCCCGCCGCCTGCATCGATCGCTCTTCAGTTATACCCGCCGACGTCGTACTCAGTACCTTCATCGCCTCGTTAACAACGTGTGCCGCCAAGAACTCCCCGGCGCCCCGATTTAACGTTTGGCCTCCGACTTGCGCGTTGCCTTGCGAGAGACTGAAGGAGCATTCGCGGCCTCGGGAGCAGACAAAAGCATCCAGACCGACAATGCCGTCAACTTGTCTTCCTGCATCCTCACAGACTTACGACGCAGGCGCAAAACCCGCCAGCAGCCGATTTCTCGACATGACCGACCGAAGCGCTGGTGGCCGCCGGAGGAGGTCTAGCAGCATCCTCCAGGTCTACCACGAGCCCCCCGAGACGCTTGAGCAGATGAGCGATCAGGCTGTTATACCGAACATGAACGCCAACTGGACAAACGCAAAAGGTATGCTTTTCCATACACGTGCCCGGCCCCTGAATAGGCCCTTTTTGGCTTGCGTTTGCTAACCTTGGACCGCCGCAAAAATAGGGGCCTGGACTATCCACATCGTCATCATCGCCTGCCTCAAGATCCTCTACGATGTTATCCCGGGCAGTTCCCAGGAAGCTTCGTGGACGCTGACCAATATGACGTACATGGTCGGCTCCTACATCATGTTCCACTACGTTCGAGGCATTCCCTTTGACTTCAACGGCGGTGCCTTCGATAACCTCAACATGTGGGAGCAGATCGACAACGGAGCCCAGTACACACCGACCAAGAAGTTTCTCCTCAGTGTCCCTATCGTGCTATTTTTACTCAGCACACATTATACCCACTACGACTCAACATACTTTGTCATTAACTTCCTTGCTACGCTGGCTGTTGTCATTCCGAAGCTACCATTTGTGAGCAATCCCCTACCTACCTAGATATTGTATTATATTCCACAAGTCTCGTGACAGCAGCTAATGCCCTATACCAGAGCCACCGAATGCGATTCAGCTTCTTTTCAGACATTCCAGAAGAAGAGTGATGGTTCCTTCGGGCTGCACAACGGCGTTTTGGGGTTCAAATAAATACGAGCTTAGGCAACAGAAAGTATAGCACAACTACGAAAGACGAAAATGGAAGAAAAGAAAAGAGAAAAAAAACGAAAAGGGCGGAAGGTTAGGAGCAGCGGGGCAAATGGGTATCCTACACAACATAGCGGGCATATTCGTTCTATGATTCTAGCCGAAAATAAGGTTTTAGTGTTTATCAGCGATAGTTTTCAAGGACATCAATTGGATCTGGAGACTTGCGTATATCACCGAGTTGCTTTGTTGAGGGCACCAGCTCGCGATCTATGAGGTGATTTCCCCGTTAAGGTTGTAAGGCTGATACAGTGGCAGACACCAACGGCGCGATTCGTCCCACAGACCGGCCTTATTCTTATCAATTCCCTCGCGGGTTATTGCGTGATCAAGTTGAGGATAGTTGGAGATATTGCCCCGTTGGTGGCCATCATGGTGTCAGACAAACAGTTATAAATTGAGCGAATCTTTCACTCAATGAAGTTCTCTCTTCTCTTCCTCCTCATCCCATCCTCGCTCACTTCAGCACTCTACACACTCAACTTCACACACAATCCCTCATCATGTACGGCTTCCGTGCTCTCATCTTGACCCTCGCTGCCACCGCGCCCCTCGTCCAGGGCGCCCCTGAGCATCGGGTCTCTCCATTCACGCGTGTCGCGAAGCATGAGGCTGCTGTGTCTCCTGCCCCGACTGCGGGACCCGTAGTCGGGGCACGCCAATGGACTTCTGGCGAATGGACTTCCCACGTGTGGACGTCTACTTGGCGCCATGGAGACCAAGACCAGAACAATGGACATGACCAGGAACATGACCATGACCAGGAACATGACCACGACCAGGAACATGACCATGACCAGGAACATGACCACGACCAGGAGAACGACCATGACCAGGAGAACGACCACGACCAGGAGCATGACAACGACCAGGAGCACGACCACGAACAGGAGCATGACAACGACCAGGAGCACGAGAGCGAGGAAGACAAACTACGAGCTGCGCTTATTACAGCTGCCGCTGACCCGTCTATGACTGCGCAGGTAAACTTTAATCGGTTCTTTAGCTCCGTCATGAGCCGCTTGCAATCCATCCAAGACAGCCTGGCAACGGCTACTGTTACTGTCACAGGTACAGGTGTTGCTACTACCACGGCTACTTCCACTACCACTTTCACCCAGGACCCTTCAACTACCACGGTCACCCAGGATCCTTCTACTACCACTGCCACTTCTACTACTACTGTCACAGATGGGGGTGCCACTGTTACTGTCACCCAGGATCTTTCCACTACCACTCTCACTGTCACAGGGCAGCCTAACCAAGTCATAACTGCCACTTACACTATCACCGCCACTACCACCATCACCGCAGCTGATCCTTCTACTACTTTCACTACCACCATCACCGCGCCGGTGGCTACTACCACTACCGCCCCCCCTACCACCACCACTGATCCTACTACTACTTTCGTTACTACCATCACCTCTGAGGACCCTAACACTACGGTCACTACGACCGCCACAGTGACTCAATTTGATTTCAGTATCGCGGAGAGCGCGGCCGAAACCATGGCCACGTACCAAAAGAGAGGTGCGTACGCGAACAACCAGACGGCCACTACCTCCAAGGCGTCGCGTCCTACCACGGTGCCGTCTTCTGGCGGTGCTGTGAACGCGGCTGCCCCTGTCATGGGAGCTGTGGCCGTTTTCATCGGTGCTTGTGTCATGGCCCTCTAATTTGTTGGCTTAGGCTATTAGGTGGTGATTTCTGACTTCATTTCGGATTTTTCTAATAGAGTAATGGTGGGATTTTCTGCTGGGAAAATACGATAAAAAGGAGGAAAGAGTTTAGTTTGGTATTTTTTTTTTTTTCAAATAGGGTTTTAATTATAATATTGTGTTTTTTTAATGATGCTGTCTCAAATTGCTTTGTGTGATATTTTCTTTTTTTGGTGAACTGAGTGTCTTTGATGCCATCCAGCCTTATCTCTAACAAAATTTTCTACTATATGTGTTCATATCATAGGAAAAAATTGTTTATGCTCAGTCTATGTATTGGGCCGAAAGAAAATAGTGATCTACGGTCATTTGTGTAACTGGCTGGCTACGTGGCTTGAGTAATACGGAGCATCGCACGTGGTATATCCCCGAAATTTCGTATTAAATAGAGAAAGAAAATTCTAATTCGTATACTTCAGAGACGTATAGAGAGAGATATAAAACAAGGCTGATGTTTAATACATCAACAAAACCGGAAAATGGCCAGTAAACGGAGCTCATCATGGCGGCGCAATTCGCGCATGTATAGGGAGGTCTCGTTGCGGCCCGAAGATTCCAGAGACTCATCTCCGCCGCTTTGTAATGGGTTTCGGTTTATATATGTACTTCGTGTTCTGCCCATAGATACGATTTGCGGACATTGGATCGAGGCTGTGTTACGTTTCGAAAGCAACCCCTGTATGATGCTGCGCATCCGGAGGAGCCGTGAAGATAAGCTTAATGGTATCATATCTGCTAAATTACATAAATGGCTAGTTGGATGAGCGGAGACTGGTTAATTGCATCTGCTCTATGCTCGTAGTATTATAAGTGATATATGTGGACATTCTGGATGCTGAAACGCTGAAACGGCGATCTAGATCTTAGGCCTAGAGTTTCTATTATGCCGAACTACATATATATTTTGCTCACTTGGATGAATTTATATGAGCGCTTTCAGCCACTGGATTGAGTTAGACGGTAATCAAAAGAATTTATGGTGCCATTATACGAACCTCTAGTGGCCGTTGAGCTCCATCTGGTTGGTTGCTCTCATTTTGACGATGTATTACCTCGGCCAGATCCGTCTTGGATTTTTGTAGTTCTACAACTCTCTGCGTTCAGAATAGTGTTAGTGAATTCACCGAAAGTTTATTTATTGTAAGATTACATGCCTCCTCAAATGAGTCTCGCACGATGAATCGAATAGTGTTTACTTCTTTCGTCTGTCCTAGACGGTGAATTCGAGCTACCGCCTGGTCTTCAAGCGTTGGATTCCTATAGAAGAGCGAGCATATTAACGAGAGTTCCTCGCCATCATACGCAGGGAGCAGATTACCAGTGTGGTTCCATAAGATAGGCCCTGGAGGCCTCCGTTAATGTAAGACTGTTGAAAGAAGCGTATTAGAATGAGCTGGAATGTCTGAATGATAGCGCCTCTTGGGCTTACCCAACCGCGCCACACGATAGTGTAACCAGCAGCACCCGAATAGCTGGGTCTTTACGAAATCGCTCGATTACGGTATGCCTATCTTTCTGTGCCACTTTGCCGTCGAATCGTAGACAAGGAATGCATGCATGCTGAAGTCCAACCTCGATGATTTCGAGGGTAGTTCGCCACGAAGAGAAGACGACACTGTTCCGTATGTCAGCCGAAAATACATGTATTCGAGTCGGAGGTCAGTCTAAGATATCACACCATTTGACATCATGAGGCTGACTTTGCAGGTCACTGATTAGCATGGATATCTTTGTTGGTAATCCATTAGATAACTGGTTAATTGTGAGAGTTGGCATATCATCCGTCTCGAAAATATCCGTTGATATGTTTGCAAAAGGACATATGCTCTCATGAGAACAGGATTTGAAGGGGTGTGAGCGAGTTGATATGCATCTAGAACAAACAAATTCCAAGCATTGGGAGAACGTTGATATTGCCGACAGCCCAGCTTCATAGAATGTACTCTCTGTTGAATCAGCTGGGCAATAGCATAGGCGACACTGAATGCTACTAATACCACGGCGTATGTTGAACATCTGCTGGGCAACTGCTGCCCAATTTTGGGGAGTCTGCTCGTTATATGTCTCGAGATCATATCGCATTTTATAGTACAAGCCAAGACTGCAAACCATGCGTATTGCTTCGATTCTTTGTAGCATATTGGCATAAGAGTATGTTTTCTTAGACTGGTCATCTGCAGAGAGGGCTTGTTCAATGTGAGATAGAGTGTGCATTTTGAATGCTTGGTATAAATCTCTTTCTTCTTGAGCTAGCTCCACAAAGTGTTGGAAGTCATGTCTTGGTGGCAGCTGGATAACAGTCTTGGGACGACGCAAAAGGATACAACCAGCAAGCCGCTTCAGTCGTTTCACCGCCTCGTCTATCTTGCCAATCTTCCATAGATGAGAGATATCTGCATTGAATTTATGTTCTTCTGAATAGGGATAAACTTGGAGGAACTTGAGGAGCGCTGTGAGATCGCCGAGTCTGTTTTGGATGGGCGAGCCCGTTACAGCCCAACGGGAAACCGAGTTTATTGAACATATGGCACGAGCCAGTCGAGAATCGCTATTTCGGATAAAATGGGCTGGTAATCGTCAGCATATCTTGATCAGGTAATCAAGTAGAATAGTTCTTTTCTTGAAACGTTTCAAAGATGAGTGTGACAAACCTTCATCTAAGACGATTCGCCTCCACCGTGTGTTGAATAAGAAGGACGGCTGCTGATCCGAGCTACCCTTCCATTCCGAGGATATTGTGTGATAAGTTGTCAATATTACCAAAGATTCTTCAAGATCAGAATAATTTGTTACGCGAGATTTTCCATGATGCCGGCGCCAGGGGATACTATTGGGGAAGACATGTCTGAAAGCTTCAGTTAGTTTCATGTCGGCTTAGGTCTTCGAGAATGTTATATAAGCCTCACTCTTTTAGTTGTTCTTCCCAGGAGTCAAGAACTATATTGTGCGGAACATTTAGCCTTTGCAGGAAATTGAGAGCGAGCAGACTGCTGCGTTCAAACTCACGAGGTGGTGGTACGACGATCAATGTTCGACCCGAAGATTCTTCGGCATTGGCCCCATCGATTGAGTTTGGATCGTTTCTATCCACGAGTAGATCCGAGGCTACTAGAGAAATCATGGACAATGTCTTGCCTAGACCCATAGGGTCTGCGAGGATCCCACCATAAAATTGCTGGGGTGGCTCTGTCTGAACTGCGTCAGAGATCCTGTTAACGAAACTACGCATGATTCAGAAGGAGTCAGTGAAAGGTCAGTGATTATGTGTGATATGTTGCTAATAGGGACTTACTAAGAACCAGTGCTCTCGAGAAAAAATTCCCAGAGGTCTGCCCTGCTGCCATCCCACGCCCAACCTTGCTCTCTTTGGAGCATGAACGTCAACGCTTGCAGTTGATGTCTAGGTAGAGATATCTTATTAGCTTGACCAACAATTCATCAAAAAGTGCTTTGTCGTGAGTCTGTTCCGTTACCTTTTCATTACTGATCGAATGGAACCAGGCTGTTTCGTTTCAACTAGATCTTCTTGAGAGTTTAATGTATCGATTAACTCAGGCCGCGGCTGTGTAGTTTCGGTCATCACAAAGTTTGAATGTTCTCTGTCTAAATCTGAGGTCCATAGGTCTGGGCCACAGTCAACAGATAGTTTGTGCGGGTTTCGGTATAAAGCATTTCGTGAGCAGTTGACTGGATCTTGAAGATAGAGATTATGGTCCTCAAAAAAGCTTCCTACTTCTTCAAAAAGAGAGACGGGTCCAAATAGAGTCACTTTTAGGCGGCATGGCGTGGAAAAAGGCGTAGTAAATCTTGTCTTGGATGATTGCATTGCGTCTGTAAAACATGTGATCTCCAATTCAAGTTCTTTCTCGTCGAGCAAAGCATCTATAATGTATGCAAATTCTGGGTCTATTCGGCCCTTTATGGAGGCGTCTTCTATGCAGTGGAATGTCTGAGAATCGTCCAAGTGAATTGTGAATTCTTGGGCCAGTGAGGCTCGCATAAACTGACATATTCCGCTTATGTCTGTTGTCTGAACTCCGTCACGTTAAACGCGCCATGTAGCAGAGGAGCAGGAAATTGCGCACGGTGCCAAAGCATATATACTGCTTTTCAGTGTTAAAAGCGCTGGTCTGATTGGTATAGACATAGGCTGTAGACTCTTGAGTGTAGCTTGATTTATGTGTAGCATGTGCTGTCTGGACATGGCGCTCATCATCAACCGCCAGATTTAGTATTTCAGAAATCGTAATTCTTTTTGGTCCAGGTTCATTGGCGTCATATTCCCCGAAGAAGCTGGGTCGCCGCCGCTTTGATCCGCGAGAATAATTCAGATTGAATTCCATTGTAGTTGTGCTGTTTGGATCCGGTGTCAATTAGCATGAGGCCATCATCAACTTGCGGTGAAATTAGATGTCGGTTCCAGAAAGCGTAAATCGTACCCCATACCTATATAAAAACCTATATTGGCCATGTGCGCCCAACGAAAAGCCTGTTGCGACGTGGATGGTCGACAGCCAATGGAAATTTGCACAGCCTTATGCCAGCCACCACGTACCACGAGGGGGCACATGCAATAGAAGCCTGCCATGATGAGGATTAGATGGTCGGCTATTGCTTCACCTTTTGCAAACTTTATTCATTCTTATCAATGTTAGTAGAAGGTCTCTCTGTAGGCCATCTGAGAGCCTAGTACTGTCGCTGCGAAAGACGGGAGCCGGCCAACGACAGTTCTCCGCGTCCAAAAAAAAAAAAAAAAAAAAAAAAAAAAAAAAGAGATGCCATTGAGCAAGAGGGCCTCTCTTCAGGCGCAGCGCATGATGCGAGAAGCATTCATGGAGCTTGAAAGAATAATCACGGTTTCCGATCGGGTGCAACTGAAAAATCTGTCGCTTGAAGACGTTCAGCAGGCTGCTCTCCAAATCGAAAAGCAGCTTGCAGCAAGTCAGTCGTTGCGTAACATGCGAAGACTAGCACCTTTATTCACCGGCTTGGGCCACTATTCACAAGCGATTGAAGTTTTATGCAATGGGACGCCGTATTTGCCTTGGCTATGGGCGCCCATTATGCTTGTGTTGAAGGTATACAGGGTGATGAGACGTGAGTGATCGCGCAGGCACTGATGAATCAAACTGGCATCTAGATATCCGCCGATTACACCGAAGCCTTTGAGCAGATCATCAAGGTTTATAGCAGGCTAGCTGAGCCGTTGGCTCGATTCAGACTCTTTGACCGTTCTTTCTCAAACAACATAGAAATCCAAAGCACCTTGGCAGTGTATTACTCCGATATTCTTCAGTTCCACGGAGAAATCTATAAGTTTGTCCGGCGAAATGGTCAGACTCATTTAAGTACTGATGGAATATAGATCTCAGCTAATATTGAGTGATGTTTAGCATGGCAGTGCCTCTTTGCTACTTCTTGGGGGCGCTTCCAACGGCGGTTCGACAGCATATTTGCTGATCTAAAAGCACATGAGGATCTCGTTGATAAAACAGTCAATGGAGCTAACTTATCGGAGGCAAAGGGGATGAGAGAGGCACTAGAGGACTGGAGACAGCAAGAAAGGGCTAAATTAAAAAAGGAGGAGGAGGAGCGTACAAGTGCCGAGTTTCGAGCTATCTTGAGCGTCTTGAAAATTGACGAGACTCACCAGATCAAGGTATTTGATAATCTCATCTCTGAAGCAAACCGAAACCCCGGATCTTGCAGTTGGATACTCCAACAACCAAAGATTCAATCGTGGGCAAACTGCGAACGCGATACCCAATTTGCCGTGCTCCATGGCTTCTTCGGGAGTGGCAAAAGTGTCTTGGCAGCACAAATCGCGACTTTTCTCCGTGCTTCTGAGAGCTCTTTGGTAGCAGCACATTTTTGCACACACCTTTACCCCGAGTCGACACACTACAACTACATAATGCGGTCTTTGATGATACAAATAATTCGTTTGGATCCTGAACTCATCACGCTTTCGTATGACTGGTTAGTCTTGAAGAAGAAAGCCCCAAGCAACACGGTTGTTGAACAACTTCTGCGCCTCTTAGTCGAGGCTATGGGCGCCTTGCCAGAAAAACAAAAAACCCTTCACATTATTATTGATGGGCTAGATGAATGCGATGATGGCACAATAGCGAATGTTGTCAAAACACTTAACAAGCTGGTTGTGTCTGCTTCATCTTCTGCCGCAACTATTCTCAAAGTGTTATTATGCACTCAGATGAGGCCGGGGGTGGCTCAATTCGTCAAAAAGAAACATCAAATACCATTGTCGAGCGAGAAAGACCATTTGAACAAGGCCATCCGGGATTATACTTTGCAGAAGATAAACGCTATTCGGCCAAGCCTCTCTCAGTTACATATCACTGATGACGATGTGACGGCGTTGGCGTCTCAAATCACCCAGAAAGCAGGTGGCAAGTCTTCATCTACCAGAACCATCTCTTACTTAGGTTAACACTTGTTGGCGCTAGGCATGTTTCTCTGGGCAAAACTCGTCATAGAGTACATAAACAGGAATATTTTCTACCACCGTGATGAGATTTTGAAGGCAGCGATTAGTCTTCCTCGGGAACTTGGCGAGTTGTGAGTGAACGACATGCAATCTGTCCCGCAATGGTCCCCTCTTATAAATGTTTCGCCTAACACCAAAATGAAATAGCTATGGTCGGATGTTATCGCAGATTATGGCCAATTTTGATGAGAGATCTGCTCAGCGAACCAGCGCCATCCTAAGCTGGATTGCATTTGCAAAACGGCCGCTCAGCCTAGCAGAGCTTTTATCTGCTTTGGTCTTTGACACCAAACAAGAACAAGTTCATGAGCTTGTGCCAGCATATATTCTCGATAGGTGCGAACCTCTCATCCAGAAGCAGGCCGACTCTTCTTATTCCTTTGCACATGTGTCGGTCAGGGAGTATGTCCGTCCACTCCGAAATAGGAAATATCTAGCTAACGTACGGAAGCTTTCTCCAGAGCTCTGATACACCACTCTTAGTCACGGAGATCGAGTCACAAAGGCGGCATGGGTTAGCTACTGTTCGCTGTCTATTATCTGGTCAGCAAATCTTTTCTCCTTTATACCCAGACTCGGAAAGAACCTTGAGGGTTCTTCGTGGACTTCACGGCTTCCACATGTACGCCACCGAATTTTGGGCCGACTACCTCTTAGCATCTCTTGAGTTTGATCAAGCTGGATTTTTCGAATCCGATTTCTTTGCATTATCTTGTCGTCTGGCAGAAAATTTTATAGCTGCAGAAACCGATTGCGAAGCCGCAGATAGCGGCCCGTCAGACCCACGACTCGCTTTGATACGACAGAAGGATTACCGCTTGTACAAAATGGTCAAGGTGGTGCTCTTGGAACAAAAGAAAGAGACAATAGAAGCGACGTCAATCCATGGTACACTTGCCCATTCTACATGATTTTCTTTGAGCTCATGACTAACGATATAATGTGTGCGTAGATAGCAGTATACAGCACGATGATATGGCTCACGATGTCATTGCTTTAAGGAAGAGGCATCAAACAACAATTCAAAAGTTACTAAATTATTCCACTTATCCCGGGATATCTTTTCAACAGCTTGAACAATTCAAACAAAACTTTCGAAGTTCAGCGTTTACATGTCAACTCTGGTCATGCCCATATGCCACTTTGGGCTTTAATAATATTGACAGCCTCATCCGCCATGAGGTAGACCATTCCAAACACATCTGTCGTGTTCCAGGTTGTCAATATCCAGTGTTCGCCTCGGCAAAACTACTGGAGAACCACATGGCAGAGCACCATACCAGCCGTGATCAACAACTGAAACGAAGCTCGATCAGGAAACATCCAGCGCCCGTGGACTCGTCCAGCCCCGTCCATGCCACCCACTATGACGCCGGGGGGATCAGCCCGCCGGAGTCCTACATCTACACAATCAAGTGTATATGCAATTCCTTTTACGATTACGGGGGCACAATATATTGCCAGACATGCGACACATGGCAGCACATTGATTGCTTTTATCCTGAGAACCGGGAGGAGGCCATGCGAGAGAGTTTCTCTCACTCTTGTGCCCACTGCAAGCCTCTACCACAGACCACAATCGAGCGTAATTTACGACTCAGGGACATCACGCCGAGACAGAAGAGCGCTTCTCCCCGTCCTCTAGCTGTGGACATCCCTCCTCATACAACCCCCCAAGTGACCCAAGCGAGTCCTCCTCCTCTTGTGATGGCTCAGAAATCCCAGATAGGCCCGCAGACAATGGAGCACAACCAACATGTAATTGAGAGAGAATCTGAGCGTATCGATTTGGCTATTCGACTAGCCGAAGCCTCAGAAGAAGCCGAGGAATATCCTTTTTCATCTGGTTCTAACTCACCTAAAGAACCAGGACTTGCACAGGTTGTCCATAGTGGACCTCAACTTGCTCAACCTACTGGTTCTATGGCCGGAGTGGATTCCTCTCTGTTGCCGGACTCAGATGCCCACGGCGTTACCTTCCCAGTTCCCAACGTACACGCGCTCCAGGTGGTTCCTTCACAGATACACTCCGCTAATGAGGCCATCCCGGATACGTTATCCCCCAGAAGCTGTGACTTGTTTTCTCGCTCCAGAACTTCCTCTCCTGCTTTAATTGATGAAGCACGGCAATCTGCTCCCTTGAGCCCCAAATCCACGCCACAGACGAGCCCAGTGACGGCCACATCTGACCGCCGTCCCAACGTCGCGAAAGACAGCTCAAAGCCCGACATAGAGGAAATCGTCGTCAGCGGCCACCAGAACCCGCGGTACTTGCACCAGTATCCGTCGCATCCACCTCCTGGCAGCTCTCCTGGAACCATCCCAAGCTCGCAGAGCCAGAACCAAGCGCAAAACTCCTACAACATCCCTCGAAACGGGACACTAACTAGAAAGGCGCCCCAAGAGCCAACTCCTAGCTCCTCTAGCAAACCAGCATCAAAGAATCGATTGGTGAAATCAGTTGGGAATTGGGTATCTCAATTTGGCCGAAAGTAGATATCAGCTATAATATATATATAAAATACAACTTCCAGCTATAAAGTAGTAATTACATAAACTATCTCTAATTTCTCACCCCCCCTAGACACAGGACTCCCTCTTTATCGCGTTCTCTCTATTCTTCCTCTTGCTCTTCTTATTCTCAAACCCTAAGGCCCTTTCCAAGAGCGATATCGTCAATACCAGCAACATCTCCTTTTAGCTGCCGTATTCTGGGCTGCCTTTTGAGCGCCCAGACTCATTCTCGAACATGAGCCCCTTGGGAAACCCGCAATCGCCTTTCATTTCTCCTGAGAATTCATTTCTCTTGAGCAAGTTGATATGTCATACGACGGTGCCTTCGTGAATTTGGAAACTCAAAGGGCAGCTCCAGGCTCGACACCACCAGGAGATCTCTCATCTCTTGGGGACTGTGAAGATTGAAGCGTAGCTTCATCTTATATAAACTCATACTAGGGCACGAACGAAGGATGATGCACAATGAGATTAGACAAATGTTGCATTAATATATAAATGTGTTGCAGACTTAATTCATCAAGATTTAAATTCATCGTAAAAAGGATTGGACGTTAGAATATTAAGCACTAGGTATATATAAAATAGACAATCATTCAGGTCCCAGCACAACCAAACCCCCACAATAACGTGCCCCTGTCGTGGTATCATGATCAAAATCCTCCCCCTTTCGCGCGCAAAAAGAAGTACCAAAAACACTTCATTACTGTATGTTCTTCCCCATCCACATTCATATCTTCATTCTTTTCTCTTTGTGTTCTTTCTTCTTTATAACAAGTATGAAATCGCTACCATAAGGATTGCTGAATAGACCCTAAGCAGGGGTTTTCGTTTCTTTTGTTGTTGTTGTTGTTGTTGTTTAGAGAGGGGAACGGCGTTCCTTCTTAGTAGTCAGCCTTGCCGCGGTGGGTGTGGCTCTTCTTTCTACGGCCAGCACAGCAAGTAATAAAGACCAAGACAGTCGCGATAAGATTCAAGGCGGCGGCGGCAAGAATGCACCAGACGGTAGGACCCCAGCGAGCATGGAGGTTGTTGGGGCCTCTGGTGTTGACGGCGTGCTTGATGATCTCGAAGCCGGCAAAGTCACAGGCCATGGCGACGACTGTGACGACAAAGGCCAGGAAGGAGAAGAGAGAGGCGACAAAGGAGCCGAGGAAGCTGGTGCCGAGGCAGAGCAAGAAGGCCAAGAAGGTAAGGCCAGCAGCAATGGGGTGCAGAATCAGAACTCGGGTGAGAACCCTGGCGGAATCGCGGTCGCCCTTGGAGAAGGTAAGGCCTTGGACTCCTGCGAGAGCGGCGGTGGCATCGTAGCCAACGTGAGCCTTGGTGCAATCATCAGGTCCGCTAAAATTAAATGTTAGTTCCATATTCTTGTAAGGTAGTTCAAAGCGATGGTAATAGGGAGGGGCACATACTCTCTGATGATGCAGTATCCAAATGTGCCAAATGTTATTCTGTCTATAGTGCTGCTACCACTGACGTCGACCTTCAGGATAGAGAGGTCGTTGACCACAGGCGCGGTGACCGACACGACAATAAGGAGAGCCGTGGCAGCAAGCAGCAGCACTGTGCCGAAGTAGTGAAAGAATGTGCCGACACCCATGATGAAAGACTGCACTTGTTGATATGCTTAGATGTTGAGAGGCACTAGGCAGTGGTTGGGTATTATAAGTTACGACGACGGGGGGCGAGTCGGGTTGAACAAAGACGAGTTGAACAAAGACGAAAGAAAAAGAGAGAGGTATTGGATGGAAACAAATAGTAATGATCAAAGCAAGGGGGAAAAGGGAGGGAGAGTGTCAGCATATAAGCCAACGCATGGCTCCTGTTGTCTCACGAGGGTGAGCGGCCGCCGACAGCAGTTGGGTGCCACAGAACGGCGACGTCATGAAGACGAACGAATTAGACTTGACAGAGCTGCCAAGCGTGCTTCTGCCGGCTTTTGGTCTTTGTCCACGCGATGGACATGGCTTGGCCTTGTCTAGATACGATGCTTAGACGGATCCACCCCCGTCTAGCACATGTTGGTGCCGGCTCTTGTTCAATGAGAAGCAACGCGAATCGAATCCCCTTGCTAGCGTGTACCAGTCATACAACTCTCTTTGTTCTGGCCTTTGTGCTCGCTCTGTATGTATTCGTACAGTACAGAACACGCAATGGCAATGTCTATACACGTATTTGATCCTGCGCAGGTACTCCGGAAACCACTCGCACAACACCGAAGCCCCTACATGTTCCCCATAGATGGAATCGCGATCCTTGAGTGAAGGCGCTCCTTTCCGACACGGCGCTGCTCCGCCCGGCAAAGTGTCTCAGACCAACCATGGCACCACGGTAGAGCATACACATACAATTCTTGTCTCGAGGAAATTTTCCAGACATCATGTCCCGGCCTGTCCAAGTATTTCCCACCTGCTAGCCCACTCGGATCACGGCTGAGCCTTGCAGTTCACAAGAGCTGCGGGTGACGTAGCGAGAGTGGCTGCGCTACCAGATCGCTGCCCTGCCTGGAGCCACAATATGGGTCTTGATTCCCAAGGCCAAGCCCGATTCGAGCGTAGGACAGGGGCCAGGTGTGGCGGTCTACGCGTAGAATCCCCTGCTTGTGGTCGCTGTCCAAGTGTCTTCGCAGCCCAGGCCCAGGATGAACAGGAATCAAGCAAGCAGGGACACACTTTCGGCTCTCCTTTGTCTTTTGCTCACTGCTCTCTGCGCCCAGACGTGTGAATCCCCTCGTCCGGCATCGCTCTCCCTATCCCTATCGTGTGACGAATGAGGTGAGACACAACAAGACGGGCCAAACAGCCATCTGGAGACGATGCGCCACTGCCCTGACCTCTCGCGACGGCGTGATGGGCTGTGCCTAGCAGTGTTGGATGGCCGTTTGGGTGACGTAAGGTGAAATTTTTCGTCTTGACCTCGCACATCCCAGTCCATTAGCCCCCCCATGCATGGCCACCAAGGCCACATCATCGGCGATGGGAAGCGGCTCGTACGTTCTAGATTACACATGTTTATGCGCACATGATGATGAAGTAGCTGTAGCACCAGCCGCGCTTGTATTGTTGTGCCGGGTTGGAGCCAGAACAAGGAAAGTTGCAAAGCGTGCGCAGATCCATCATCATCAACTTCTGAATTAGGTTATGGTTCATCCCTCAAAACTGTCTTCAACGTTGGTTTTCCAGCGCTTTTGTTCCATTTTTGGGAACCCTCAATTGCCCAATCGCGCTTGGTTGGTGTTTGTTTGTTTCCCTGCCTTGGCTTTGGAAATTAATTGGCGTCACCTTTGAGACAACGACTTCTTGAATGCAGTGACATCTTGTGCGACCACCAGCCTCTTGCAATTTGCAATACCGCCTTGCATCCATTGTCGCCGGTAAAATTCAGGCCGTCTGGTCTCAGTCATGTCGCATTCATTGCGGGACGAGGGCCAGCATCGTCCTCCTTATTGTCGTAGCACCTGTCGCAGCTTTCCGCGCATCTAGTAATAGCGCGGCATGGTGTCGCTGGCTTACTCTTACTCAGTCGAGCCCTTCTTCATGTAGCTGGGAAGCCATTCCTTGATCTGCAGCCTCTTCATCCGCCGCCCTCCTCGCGTCTTCATGCCGCTCACCATCCAGTGCACAAGCCCCTCGCTAGCGATGCTCTTGGGCAGCGATTGCCTTAGCGTCGTCGCAATGAAGGATTGGTCCTGTTCGTAGCCATCGTTCCAGATGCCGTGCAGCGGTGAACCGGCCATGGCAAATCTATGATTGTACTCGGGCGCAGGGAAGATTTCCAGTTTGAACTCTCGCTCCCCTTGCTTTAGTTCCGCTTCTCGTCCCTGATCTTGTCCCTGTCCCGCGCCGTCAGACCATGAGTTCGCGCCGCTCGTCTGTTGCCCAGTTATTGTCGGCTGCATGGTGCTAAAGCTCTCTGGTTCGTTTAGATCTGCAACGTAAATGTCTTCCACCGCGCTGCGGACAGGCTCCGTGATCTTGTATGTTAGGGGGCTGCTGGCTACCAATCTTTCGGCGGTCGAGGGCTCTCTCGTTATAGACACAAAGTTGGCGTAGTAGCCCTTTAAAGCACCCAATCGATTGTGTGGTTAGATAGTTTTTCTCATTTGTCGTACCACATATATACGCTATTCAATGGATTGGGACCTACGGGAGTCATCTTGAAGAACTCGACAGGGCCATATTGCTCCAGCACCTGCAGAACTGAGCGACGCTCGGCGAAGGAGATTGGCGTTGGCGATACGAGCACGCGAATCGATCTCTCTCGAAGAGCCCGATCTCGTATCTGCCGGGCCGCATTCCCAACAGTCGCCATGAGAATGCGATATGGAAGCTTCCAAAAAAGCCGACGACAGGGAAGAAAAGAGAATTGAACATTGGAGATGCAGCCTCGTCGGTTGTAAAAGGCTAGCCCGATCGCTGGTACTTGCACATGCACTGGAATAGCGCACTAAACGGAGTACCTTCTTTAGTGGGCTGCGCCGCTAGCTGTCGGCACGCCACAAGGCTGGCGAAACAGAGCAGAAGCTCCATCAGGTCAGCTCCGTCAACCTCCAGGATCTGGACATCACAGCTTCGTATTCATACAATTTTGCTCTAAGACTTGTGTCATTTGCTTAGCTACCAGCTATAGCCCTCTTTTGTGCCCTTTGATGGGTTCTTAACCGATGCCTTCAGCACCCTGACGGACAATCAGCTGGCGCTCTCGCCTTTTCCACTCTCATCCATCGCCTCGACGACCATCTTCTGCTCTCTCCGATCCCGATTCCCACGACATCATCCCACGCGAATCGAGCATCTTGATACATCATGGCAACTCCAACGCCCATGAGGCATGCGCCATCGCAGCAGGGCCGTACACCGTCGCATCAAGGCCCGACGCCATCACAAATTGCCGGTGCAACGCCGCCGATCTCGACGCCCTTCTCCAATCCCGCCCAGGCTGCATTTTCGCCTCGTGGACAGCGATCGTCGCCGCAACAGGTCAAGAAGTCACCAGCGACATCTACGTTGATGGGTCAATCGGGCATGGGCGCGTTGAACTTTGACAGTCCCTCAACCGCCGCCGCCATGGGGGCACTTGGCATTGGCGGCAGTTTTGATATTGGCCTTGATAATGTCGGCGTCGGCGGGCTGGACACGCTGGGAGTCGCGTTTGCTACTGAAGACGATAAACTTAAGAGATTGGATAATATCCTTAAGCTCTTAAATGTTTGTGTGCCCTTGCTTCATGCACATGAAACCCTCTAAGCTGACACACCATCGCAGCAAAAGAAAGGGTTCGTCAGCGAAGCAGGCCTGGAACGGCTTGCTCAGCGCCTTGGCCTCGAGCTTCTATCCGAGGAACATACCGCCGCGGACGGACGCAAGACGAAAACACTGGCAATTGCAGGTTCTGCCATTGCGGTCGACATAGTGCTAGACAACAACATTGTGCAGAATGTATCGTTAGCCTACCATGGCTCGGCAGCCTCAGTTTCCACGCATATGGAGGCGGCCAGTCAAATCCTGTTGGCAGACTTGAAGCTTGGTCCAAACCAGAGTCCCTTGACAAAGACTCTGGATAAATTCGCGTACAACTTTGGCCACATTGCCAATCTGGACAAGCTCAGCATCATCCCCGGCCTCGACTGCTACGAGGCTTTGGCAGGCATCTTTACCAGCTTAGAAAGATTGCATCACTGGGACATTGCGAACTTGCGGAAAGAGACGGAGATGGCAGGCAAGTCAGATCAGTACCTGTCTCTAGCTGCCCTGTGTACCAGGCACGGCTATCCCGTTATGCATGCACGAAATAAAGTCGGCCTCGCTCTGCAGTACTGGAAAGAGTTGCGATTTGTACCCTCTTCAGACGACAAGGTGTTGGCCTTTTCTGAGAACGAAAAGGTTTGGTCGCTTCTACTTGATTGCGCGCCTATTGAATCACTCGGCCTGTCACCAGTCAGAGTATCCGAGGACTGGATTTCCAAAGATGTGGTAAAGCCGGAGAACGAGCAACAAAATCAAGCACTACAGCCTCACAACCTCCCCATCCTTGATTGGCAAGAACCAGAGAACATCTCACTCCCTTCATCAGATGAGAATAAGAATTCCGGAATGGATGAACTGTCGATGCATCTCCCTACGCTACCTCAAGTCACGTTTACGGTTACGTTTGATCCGCCTGTCATCCTCCCGCAGACTGACTGCATCAGACTCTACTCTTATGTGAACGCCACACCCCCCAATCCAAGTCCTTCGGCCGACTTTGGTCAGCGCCCTCTTCCTCCACCAACATTCGACGATTTGTTCTTCCCCATATCAGCAGGGAACAAGCAAGACCCCAGTGAATCTAGGACGATTACACGCCTTCGCGATGTTCGTGTTTTTGATCGGCAGGGCAAGTCGTTCACCAGAAGTCACCATAACACACTCTTCATCTACAAGCCAATCTATTCTCAGGAAGTCACAGAAATGTCCTTTTCACATCCCCGCCAACTCATTGACATGCTTCCTCTCCTTCGCCAATTCGCTTTCCTTTCCATATTGCTGAACAATAGCTTCGGGTCGGAAACAAAGGAGAGCTCGCCCAAGCCTGTCAAAGCGGCATCGGCTCCTGCTACTACCAAGACAGTCAAGGATGAACTGGCAGCGTTCATGGCGTCAAGCGATGATGAAGGACAAATGGATATAGAAGAAGAACAAAAGGTGAAGCAAGAAGCAAAGCCAAAAACCATCAACGGCGAGAAGGGAACTGGCCAAGATATGAACATCGATGTCATATTATGGGTTCATCCATCACCATATCTTCAGGTCGTCTTCCCCGTTAAGGACTCTACCATTGACATTACGCTTCGTATTCTAGAAGGCGGCGTGGTGGAAATTGTCAATGAGAACATAATTGAACAGCAGGCGTCAACTGGAAAGGGCAAGGTGCTCACTAGACAGGATCTCGGAAAGGTGCTTGAACGGCTCGAGGATCTGTGCAAGTGGGCTGAATGGATTCGCACGCGCCTTTGTTAAACTCCAGATCGTCGACAGAATGAATAAACATATTTGATACCCTTTGAACTGTCCATTGCTTTCTTTTTTGGTGTTTATACTTGTGCTGAGTGAATTAGCTCGAAATCCTTTGATCATGTTCTAGTTCAGGGATTTACCTAGGTATGTTCCACTGTTCTGCTTCTCTATTCACAGGATACGCATCTTATACAACGTCGTGATAGTTCAGTCCATACCAAATATTTACCTTCTCCAGGCCATTATGTTTTCTATTTAAACGTCACGATGCTCCCTTCATATCCTCTCCTATCTCTTCACAACCATAACCACAATCAAAATCACAATCACAACTCCTTCACCAACACCAAACCCCAAAACCAAAACAAAAACCAGAACCAAAACCAAAACCAAAACCACATCCCCATCCCCATCCACCCCCATCCACCAAAAATGTCATCCTCAAAACCCCCCTCAGCCAAACCCCTCCCCCAAAAGCCCTTCAAAGTCATCCCCAACCACCCCCTCCGAACTGCTTCCGCCGCCCCCCTCCAAGCCCTCCCCCAACTCCCTCAGTCCAGACCCCGTGCTGACTCGGACACCCTCCCCCAAAACTCCCACCAGCTCAAGAACCTCAAGATCACGCAGTACTGCCGCATCCAAGTCCATGAAGCTCGCGACGGAGCCCCAGGCCTGGTCCAGTACTGGATCCGCGCGGATTATGTTCTCAGCGACCGCCTCAAGGAGTCGGAAGTTCCTGAAGGCCACTGGCCTAAACTCGTGGAGCTTGCCAAGGCTGTGTGCGGTGATCGAAGTGTCAATGAAGTCAGGATGTTGACTGCGTTCTATTCCCCGGATGATACGACCAAGGTGGATATGAAGGTAGAGTCGCTCCCCCTGGAGTTGCAATGAGCATTGTCTGGCAAAAGGCTACCTAGTTTTGCTGCGCATGGAGCTCACATAGATGACCTTTTACACAGGACGATGAATAAAGGATCTAAAGGCCATATGCCTACTTTGTTTTGAGAAAAAAGGTAAAGGAGTTTTGCTGCGGATGGAGTTCACACAGGCAACCGATGAGATAGTACGATGAATAAAGGATCTAAAAGGCTATATGCCTATTGTGTTTTGAAAAGAAAAAAAGATAAAGGAAATTTGTAGAATGTGACTACCAGTATGACTAGCCCTTTGGGATCCAACTCTATAAGTGTATATACGTCCTCCCATATTCAATATGGTGGCACATGAATATCCAACATAACGCCTCGATTAAACTGACTTTCATCTTTAATTACATATCCTCTCCATCTCTCCACATATTCCTCCTCTTCTCGTTTCCTCTCTCTCTTCTCTTATTTCCTCTCCTCTCCTTGCCCCTTAGAATCAGTTAGATTCCCTTTACAACAGCATAACAGCCATAGCACCAACAAGAGCAAGAGTGCTCATGCCGGTGCGTACAGCACCGCTGCCCAGAGGGGGGAGACAGTCAGCGCCTGAGCAGCCAAGGCCGCTGGAAGGAGCAGGAGGCTGGGCGGTAGGGCCAGAGGCCACGGTGGTCCAGGTGCCGTTGCCGCCGGCGGGAGCGCTGGGGGCGACGGGAGCAACTGGGACGACGGGAGCGACGGGAGGGGGAGCAACAGGGGCCACGGGGGCGCTGGGAGCCGGAGCAACGGGGTAGCTAGGAACGACACCGCCGGCAGCATTGCTGGGAGCCGGAGCAATGGGCATGACGGGGACGATAGAGACGGGAGGAGCAGGGGCAACGGGGGCAACAGGTGGCGCAACACCGGTTGGCTGAGCAGGGATGGGGATGACCTGAGTAGAGTGGCGGGCAGGGCAGTTGGTCACATCAGGAGCACAGCTGGTGATGGTGTGCACAATAGTGATGGCAGTGGTGAGAGTCTCAGGGCCGCTGCCAGCACCGTTCGAGGGAGGAGCAGCACCGGTAGGCTGAGCAGGAGGAATGGGAATGACCTGAGTAGAGTGACGAGCAGGGCAGTTGGTCACATCGGGAGCACAGCTGGTGATGGTGTGGACGATGGTGATGGCAGTGGTGAGAGTCTCAGGACCGCTGCCGTTAGGAGGAGCAGTGGTAGCAGCGGCGGCAGCAGAAGAGCTGGACTCGGCCTCCTCGACGGGGCAGACGGTCGTGTACAGAGCAACGGTCTCAGTGGTGACCGTGGGGCGGAATGGGCAGTTGGTGACTTCGGGACCGCACTGAGAGATGGTGTGAACGCGAGTGGTGTAAACGGTCGAGGTGGTGAGCTGAGCGGGAGTAGTAACGGCAGCAGAAGAGTTGGACCACCTGCTGGTAGTGACAACAGGGGGGAGGCTGGGAGTGATAACAGGAGGCAGGCTGGCAATCACGGAAGTCGGGACGACAACACTGCTGTGAGCGGAAGAGGCGGCAGCGGAAGAAGCAGCGGCAGAGGAAGCAGCCTTGGAGGTAGCGGCCTTGCTGGAGGTAGCAGCCTTGCTAGAGGTGACAGCCTTGCTAGAAGTAGCGGGCTTGGAGGTAGCAGGCTTGCTTGAAGTAACAGCCTTGCTGGTGGTGGGCTTGCTGGTGCTCTGGCTGAAGTAGCGGATGTCCTGGATCTGGAAGTAGGTCTGGGCAAAGTCACCAGGGAACTTGGCGACATAGTCAGCGCAAGTGGCCTGCTTGGTGACGGCGGCGCAGCTCTGCTGCCAGAAAGCAGGGGTGCCAACGGGGTTGCCGCAGAAGTCAATGTCGAGAATGAGACGCTGGCTGTTGAAGTGTTTGTCGATGTTGCAGTTGGAGCCCTGGAGGTTGACAGCGGGAGTTCCCCAAGTAGCAGTGTCGGGGTTGGACGAGGCCAGGTTAGCAGGCTCGGCACCGCGGTGCCAGTTGTACAGCTTGATGTAGTCGCTGGTCCACTCAATGGCGTCTATACAGAGTTAGATTTCGACTACCCATTGCGCAAAGGGAAGTTGTGTACTTACAGGTACCGCCGGAGCTGGAGGCCCAGGGGCCCTTGTTGTCGTTGGCAGTGCATCCCTGGTTGAGGTACTGGCTGGGAGGGCTCTGGAAAGTGTTGTCACAGTTGGGAGTAGCGACGGAAGCGGTCTGGCCGGCGTTCTCGAGAATACACTGGCCGAAAGTCTTGGTGTCGCCGACGTGGAAGGCAGGCTGGTTCTGGACAATGTTGTTCCAGCCCTCGTACACATCGATCTCTCCATCGTTGGGCCAGCTGTCACCAAGAGTCCAGAAAGAGGGCCAGCTACCGCACTTATTGGTAGGCAGGTGGGAGAATCGGGCGACAATGAGACCATGCTTGTAGGAAGCCTTGGACTCGAGTCTAATGGAGTTACGGCCAGGGAATCCGGCGCCCTTGAGGACGGTCTTGGTGTCAACTCCGAGGTAGACCTCGTTGTTGCTGGTGATCTTGGCGAGTCCCTGTGCCTGAGCGTTGGCCTGGTCCTGGTAGACTACGAAACCAGAGTTGGTATCGGCGGCCTATAGTATCAGAGTTAGTAAGACATTTCAAGCAACCGGCGGGTGATGACGGATATAGAACAGAGAGTGTCGTACATTGTTGAAGGTGAATTTGCTGAAGAAGTTGGTGTGGTCGTAGGTATCGGCCAAAGTAAACTGAGTAGCAACAGCACTACCCGCACAGGCAAGAAGCGCCGTGCTAAGGGCGTTAAGAGAAGGCATTTTGCGAATAGTTGTCTCGATGATTTAAGGATCGGCTGAAATTCGAATATCGTCTGAAAGAATGACTAGATTTCTTGATGTGTTCGACCAGGAACGAATGTGTTGTAGACGTACGATACGTCAGAGGACGAGCGTTGATGCTCAAAGTTGTCGTTGATTGACGTGTAAGGGATTGACAACGAAGGAGTGTGTGATGAGACACTTCTGGCGGCAGTCGACCTTCTTTTAGATGGAAACGTCTTCGACCCCTGGGCCCATTACGAGAAGCTTTCTCATAGGCGGCAACACCGCATGCATCCAAGGCCAACGACAATACGGCATGTGAGTAATGCCATACGGCTAAGGGCCTCCTAGACTTGGCAAAGCCCTTGCTGTCCACCTTGAGATCCCATAACGCCAGGGGGTGAAAGCCGTATCGAGCATATGTGGGCGAATACCCAGTGAGATCAGGGGACTATGCTGAAATGGGCCCATCTTGGGTGTGTGGGATAGCAGCAACACCCAGGCCAATCAGTTGGATGGAAACATGGGGAGGGCGAATCACGAAGCTGATCCGGGAGAGTGAGCCGAACCAATTTGGTAACGGGACCCGAGCCCTACTGCCTTGGCTCTCAAACATCAACAGACAGAAATAGCATGGCGAGATTGCAGTTCTTTACAGCATGGTGTTGGACATTGGACCCGGTATTCAGCTGGAATCAAATGGAGCTCGTGAAAATGTCAAGCACAGAACGACGAGGCTCGCTCTCAGGAGATCCAGTTCCATGGTATCCCGGCATGGCATGGTATGGCAGCGCCCAGGCATGAACTGCTCTCCTGCTGCAGAAATTCATGTGAAGCGCGCCGACGGCGAATCACCCCATCCCCTCTTGACAACGGGGCCGCTAATGCAGGAACTGCATGGTTCCAGGGGCGAAACATTTATGCTGGACCTGTCGACTTCCTTGAAGGCTTCTTCACCACCCTTGTCGGCCAAGAAAAGTCCGAGTTCCAGTACCTGGATTGGTTGCCGCCTTAGAATCCATACTGTACGAGAACGGAGTATGGCGGGGTGTCCATACTCGTATAACGGGCTGCAGAAACGTTTGAAAAGCCCGTTGCTCGTCCAATGCCAGGCGGCAAACTCGCTCCGCCTTGCCGCGGGTTTCAATCCAGGGCGTCAGCATACTGATATGGACTCGATTCTCCATATTCACCCTCAATTTCGACGGAGTATCCCCGGCATAAGGGCGCACGACAAAAGCGTCCTAGATAGGGAGCATGCGCTTCGTATATCTGCACAGACATCCAGCTCCTTGCTTGAGGGTACGAGTACCAGTGCGCAGAGATGGTGCACGTATCGTGTGTATGTATCTCTACCGTCCCGGTCTATCCGACTTTGGATGTCGACAGTTGTAAACGCTTTAGCGAGCCCGAGTCGTGTTGGATCTATTGGACTTTCTGTGCCGCGTCTTCCTTCAATAGCATGCGGAAAGTCCCACATGGGACACCGCCGAAACGCTGCGCCACGCAGGATGGTTGGATGGGCGGCATAAAATCTAAAGATATGCAGGTTGCAGATTGCGTGGCGATTCCGATTCTTGTCGCAGGCTTATCATATAAAGGAAAGCCCGTGCTTAACGGTCGAGCTTCGTCTGTCTGGAGAGGGAGAGGACGAGAAAGAGAGACTGGAGAGACTGGCCTCGCGTCAATCTTGGCGCATCGATGCATCTCAGGCACCAGAAACGCCCCAGTTTCGAAGCGAGATCATGAAAGAAAAGACTCGAAGACGAAAACGCCTGAAGAGAGAATGCACCGCGCCATCATGGCATTCCAGTTGCATCTGCATCTGCAGAGTGGTACTGTATAGTCGTATTGCTTGATGCCGACGTTAATTTCCTTTCGAGGGCATGTTGTCAACAAAACAAACCAGACCCAACTGAACAGCAACCCGGAGCTCCGACCTCTATCTACGAGTACGTGTTGGCACTAGCACCAGCACGTCCGACGGTAGAGGCGCCGGATCAGGGAAGCTTCAGGGCGCTAAACCAGCCCGTCCAGCTGTCCCCTATCACCCGTGGCCGCTGTGATTGGATAGCCCGGCAGCAAGCCAGGGGACCTGCCCTAGCCGAGTTTTAGCGGTTGAAAGCCTCACCAACACTATTGAGCACCATGAAGAAACTAGCTGTGCAGATACTGAAGAGAATCACGGGTCCATTTCAGCCTGCATACGCCAACATCTCGGCAACTCCCCCAAAAAGCCTAATCGTGAAAAAAACCAGACGAAGGAATCACCACCAAATGAACAGTGGGGGGGCAATGGATGGAAACCCGCTTTTGGATTTGATCTATTTGAATTGAATTTTCTGACTTTCGGACAACTCCCCCATAGCTCCACTCTGCATTGGAAGTCGGGTATCCTCGACTGCTCCTTTCAGGGGAAGCTCCCAAACTTCAATGTCATGTTCCCTTTCTGCCCTCCCCTTCCCTTCAGGCAATCTACTGCCGATTAGTACGAGTATGTAATCATCAAATGTCCCCCATAGAAGCTTCTGATTCGCTTCTGGGTTGCTCAACCTTGTAGCTTTCTATGCAGCCCATTCGCCTATATCCCTGCCTTGCATACGTGGCAGGCTTGCTCTTCGTGTTGGCTGCGAGGTCTCTATAACACCGTAGTCGTTTGCTTTCCTCATCTCTTCCATCTTGTTTTTTTGGCCGCATCATTTGGAAATACGAGCTGTAGCTGCGAGTTCTCCTGAAAGCTCCATGTACCAAGTCATGGTAAATAACTGCCAGGGCAGCATGAGTCCAGTCTAAGGTTTCATCTTGCATGAGGTCTCGTATGTTTACTGTTTGCTGGCTTCGGCCTTTTAAATAGGAGATTAGATTTTTCTGAAGTTGAATGCCGATGGCGGGTGTTCTCGTATCGAGACTGTGACTTTGCATGCCGAATCCTAGATGTCTTGACAGATAGTATCGACGTTCCAACCCTTGTCTGGTCCTACTATTGAGTACTTGTACCATGTCCATTCGGTTATCACCATGGGGGAAATTCTAGTATTGTAGCATGTCATATAATCATTTCATTTTCTTCAGGAATTCCCTCATCCCAATCCTCGCCGTCTGCGTTGTCTTCCCATCAACCTTGACACTCTTCACACGCACCCAGCCCCCATGTGCCGTCTGTACGTAAACTGCATCACGTTCATCATCGATTCTGACAGCTCTCTGTATATCCTTTCCTTCATCTCCTGATTCAACCCGAAACACTACTTCCTCATCCCTTCCCGTCACTTCATGCTCAGGGACACTCTCCACGTCCAAAAAAAGTACTCGCTTAAATTTACCTTTATTATTTCTTGCCTGTGTCCACACCGTACTGAAGATGTTGACGAAACGCTCAAAATGGGATGGAGTCCAGTCAGGCCAACTGATCTGAGATTCTCCTTTGCCCACTTTCGGTGCGTGAACCAGTTTCTCGTCTTTGAGTTGCTCGGCCATCCACCCTGCGTCCGTATATGGAGGCGCATGCAGCCCATCTCGTAGTCCCTGGACGAGCATCTCTGCACCTACCTTGGCAAGGGCTTCTGTAAGATTCTGGAGCGTAGCACTGTCTGGTATCGCTAAGCCAGGAGATGGTGTTTGGGTGAGAACGGTGCCGTGGTCAAAGACTTTGGGGTCCAACGTTTGAAGTGATACACCAGTGTACTTATCGCCACGCATCATGGCATGATGAATTGGAGCTGGACCACGTAGACTGCGTCATTCAGTTAACTCAGGCCGATATCAGGGGATAAGGCTTTAGCGGTAAGGCGTACTGCGGTAATAATGATGGATGTACATTTAGTCCACCATATTTTGCCGAGTTCAATATCCGTGGTGGAACAAACAATCCAAATGAAACAACGACAATTAAGTTAGTTCCTTCCGGCGTTTTCCAGCCTCTAAACGTCTCTCGTTGATGTATTCTTAATCCCAAATGTTCTGCAACAGATTTACACGGTACTGTCTCACCGTTAATACCATCTCGAAACGTCGGGGGGAAACTCTATGCTTACCCTCACTAATGTCTTTAAATCCTCGCCCAGTTCGCCTCGGAGGCAAAACCATGACATCCAGAGACTCGATAAGCTGTGCGTTCCTTTCATGCTCATGATGCAGTGCGCGTAAAGATTCGCAGCTAAATGCATCTGAGCCACAAAACAATATTCGGAGCGGGTCTGAAGCCCTTGTTGTGATTTTAGATGAGAAACATCTTTGTTGAGCGACGGAAACTCTCAGCTTTGGGGCGGAGATTAGGCAGGAAAAGGGTCGTATCATAATGATGATTACTATAATATCATCTCAGACAGAAATATAATGAGAAAAGGAACCATTCAGCTGAAAATAGGACGTTTCCGCGAGGCAATGTTGAGATAGACGTTGCTGTTTCCGTAGCTGCAGGGTATGGCGATATTCCGCAGAACCTCAATTGGCCACTCACTCGCGCTTGGTGCAAATTCGGCTTATATGCATCAACATCCTCAACACCATGAGATCATGAAATCCATCACATGAAATATGTTTCGTATGTTTCATAAGACAAGGTATTGCTCAGGTCATCTCTACACTCCATTCGCAGGCCACATTCCAAATGCTCCCCTCCAACTCAACATCCCACACAGGCGGCTCAATCAGCACCACGCTCCCCATCTTCACCTCCGCCCTCTTACCCAGACCAGTCAGCTTTCCCTCGCCAGCCAGAATCCATCTCTTAGATGCCTCTGTCAAAGGATCGCGGCCTTCTACAAGATACATTCGCCTCCCCGACCTAACCTGTTCCACGCGAAGCTTCATCACTGATTCGACCCTCCCGCTGTTCTCATCCCACCCCTTGACTTCTGAAAGCCATCCTTGGAGCTGAGCCGCCATTCCTCCAGAGACGTATCTTGACCCTCTCCGCTGGGGTGAAAATGCCGCTGGGAGGCCATTGAATGTAATTTCAGCGTCGAGAGGCTTGAATCGCGGCGCTTGCTGGAAAACAGGCTGCTGAAGAGCCTTGGAATTCCTCATGATAATGGGCGACCCCTCCCCGCTATCCATACTCATCACCGATGCTCCGTCTTCAGTATCAAAGGCGCTTTCCTCGTAAGGCGCATCGTCAGAACCGATCAAAGGCGTCGGAGATATCGACATCTTCCGACGCTTCGCTTCTCTGCCCACCATAGTACCTTGTGAGCCCTCACTTGGGCTTTCTGACTCGATATGAAATCTTCGATGGGATTTTGGTTTTGAATCCATCACATCAGACGACGGCTCCTCCTGCGATGGTATGCCAGCATCTGACTCAATATCAAGCACACGGTTGCGTGAAGCAGCTTGTCTCGTCTCCGTAGCCTCCCTCTCATCGCCTGACAAACTCGACTCAGATATAACCTCTTCTTCCTCTCCATCTTCAGACTCCTCAATATCGAGCTCATTGCCTTGCGTTGGCCTAGGAGCTGAAGAGGAGCCAAAGCGCGGAGTGGATTGAAACTGCGGAGGAGCACCTGGCGTTTGCGACGACGACTGCGTCGACCGCCTAGGCAGTAAAAACCGCCGCGGTGTAGGTGTCTGTCAAATCAGTACTGCTTCTTACACAATCTGAGGGTAGACAAAAGCTCACACTGGAAAACGGATTCATGGTTGATTCGAAAAGATCATCGCCTTCCACTGCCGCTTGCCTCACCCCGATGGTGCAACAGGAGCTCTACGAGCTACGAGAGGCCAGATCATTACTGAAAATGCCTCCCTAATTGATAGATAATGGATTTCGCTTGACGTGAAACGTAGCCATGATATATTTGTAAGAGGATGGAAAGAAGGCGTGCGAGTTCAGTCACTCAATTCTTGAGATATGGCACATGCATCTAGCGGTAACGGCCGTGGGGCACCGAATAATCCGGCTTTACCCCACAAGAACCGAGCATCTCACAGTTGACATCAGTATATTTGGGAAAGACAACAAAAGTCAGGCACATGGTCAATTCACACGTAAAGGGTCACTCTGTCATTTGAGCACTTGAAGTTTTGTTTCATTTTTGATGCAATGAATTCTTATAAAACATTATACGTACGAGCAGCGACGTCAACACTGCTTCTCTCTCATCGCGTCTCATGCCTTCAATACAGAAACAATGCAGAAAGAGACAATGCAATCTTCTAATATGTAACTCCGTTCGTTGGAGTTCCTTACACATATGGCAAAAAAACAAATTTTCTCGCCATACTGTCTGCAAATAGGTAGAACAAAGCGGACAAAAAAACAACCAGCCCGAAATCCGGTGCCATCATAAACTAAAACGCCGGGCTGTACGCATCTCGCCTATTTCCCTCGTACCGTGATGAATATTTGCGCGTGTCAACAATCATAGTACATCCCTCCTCCAGTTCAAAGGGTCCACGAGTTAGTGGATGAGTCGACTCGGTGATAGCCGTCGTCGTTGAATAATAAATGTAAAACGTAAAAATGGGTATCCTAAAATAAAGGACAGTAATAGGGAAAGAAGAAGATGAAGAGAAGTGGAAAAAAGAGGTGGCGGAACCGTGAGAATGAGAGGCTGCCACGGATTCATAACTCCTTAACCGTAGAAGAGCTCAAAGCCAGTCTTGTGATCCTTCTTAGTGGGCGTTGTATCCTTGACAGGGTGAAGCAAAATGGATGGCAGGCATGGTCGCCCATGTTCCTGCTCCCATTCCTCGCCTCCAATGCCAGTGTCAACCCAGCCCATCCAGTTGTTGTACATCCGGTTCGGCGGCTCTGCTCGATAGTACCAAGAGTTGCCCTGGAATCGTCGCTCTCTACCCCAGCCCATAGGGCTTCCGTATCCGCCAGATTCTCCCTTGGGGCCGGGATTGAACCATTGGTTGAGGAATTTACCGTTCCAATCTCGGTCCGTAAAGATGGGATGCGGGGCGTAAACAGCCTTGAAGCCGTGGATCAGGGCCAAGGTCTGGGGTGTCATCTCGGAGGCAACGTGGTTTCCACGCAGGTTCTCAATGTGCATGATGTCTATAAGACGCTTCGACAGACGGGAGTGAGTGACGATGGTGGTGCGACGCGGAAGATCACGGGCCCTGTGCTCTTTATCTGAATAACCCCAGACATTATCGGCAATAATCCAGTTACTGTGGACAGGGTTGAAGATCGGGCCGAGGGCGATGAAGTCTGCCTCTTCGCCGACACCCCACGAATAGTTATCTTCCTCGGGCGTTTTAACGGGAGGCTTGGGGCCAACTGGCTTGATAAATGGCAGGTTGGGGGCACCCCAAACAGTATCGCCGGCATAAGTCTCCTCGACGTCCTTGCGGAAGGTCGTATCGTAGTCGCCGTGATATTCAGGGATGTACCACCGCTCACTCCGTTCCCAGGAGCCTCGACGCGGCTGCTTGGCGGCAAATTTCGCAATGTTATCAAGCATATCGTAATGGTGGCCGGTGAACCGGAAATCCATCTCCCAGTTCCAGATATAGTCGAATTCGGGGTGGTCAGCGCTGAATTTCTGGACACAGAGCCATTGCGCCGTGTGAACCGTTCGTGCCTTTTCATCCAGTTTGGTGTAGATATCCCAGACCTGCTTGTCATTCCACAAAACGGTGATACCATGGAACTCGGGAGGGATATGCTTCTGCAAAACGCTTTGGTATACTTCGGGGTCATCGAAAATATTGAGCTTGTTATCCTTGACTTGAACGAGGAGGACAACTTCGATTTCACCACCAGACTTGAGCGAAAGCTCGCTAATCATAGCGCGAATCGTCTCCTTGTCATTTTTGGAGTAAACCTTGCCCGTGTAGGATCGCAGCAGAATAACGGATCGTTTCTCTTTTACAATCTTAGCCTCATCCTCTCCGCCAGAAGAGTCAAACGGCGACCGCCCCTTGATCTTCACCGTCTTATCGTCCTCCCTAGGAGGTTGAACTGGTGACTCCTTATCCTTTTGAGCAGTGGCAGCTTTGTCATCGGCGTCTTTGGGAGCCTCGTCTTTGGGAGCCTCGGGCTTAGCAAGCTCTGGGTAAACGTCCAAGTACGGATTCTTCTTATCCCTGTTCAAATCGAATCTCGCAGCGTTTGCCTCCAAGCATCGTTTTTGCAGATCGCCCCAATTGACATTATCCCAGTCGATAACTTCGACTTTATCAGCCACCTTCTTTGTTTGTTGGAGTAGACCATAGGGGCCAAGTCGCGTATCTCTCTCCCAGCACAAGTTGGGATCCATGTTGAACAAAGAATAGCTTCCAAAGTTGGGCTCAGGGAAATTGTGAGGACGACCCTTGAAGACTAGCAGGTCTTCGACAGGCTCTCCGGTTGGACCCTTGCAAGGAACGTGAGCGGCGTGTCGTTGCTTTTTCCACTCGTCACTGTTGTACTTTGGGTACGGATTGAAGCGAACGGGCTTATCGACGCTGAAGCCAACGTCCGCTTGGGGGTCTTCTCTAAGCTTTTGTCGCATGGCATCCGTGCGGTTCTCCTTGTAATCGAGAGTCGAGAGAGTATTACCATAGATTTTGCCGGAAGATTCGAGGCTATATGTCAATTAGCATCGACTTCGCATTCTAGAAAAGATGAAGACAGGTATAACTCACTTGGCTGTGGTGCTGTATGCATATCTCCACATTTTCCTCATATCTTTTTCATGCTGGAGTCTGCTGATGGTGCCCGCATCTCTCCCCTTGCCGTCAGTTTCGTAGCCTGGGGCCACGTCGTCATAATTTTCCTTGTCGCCTTTGTCCTTCCATTCCCTCAACTCTTCGATAGTCAAGTCCCAAGCATCTAGCATTTCTATCTCCTTGTTATAGGTCTCGATATCCATGTTGAGTGGCTTTTCTTGTTCCTTGTCGGTCTCTGAAGCATGGTTCTCGTTTTCTTTGGGAGGGTCATTCTTGGGGGCATCTTCCTTGTTAGAGTCGTCCTGAGGCTTCTCTTCTAGAGACGGCTTGCCGTTTTGAATTGAGCCATCGTCCTCATCCTTGGCGGGCTGATCGTTGCCGCCACCTTCGTCTTTGGTAGGCGCATCGTTGTTCTTGTCGTCTTGGCCACCGTCTTTGTCTTTGGAAGGTGTAGTGTCACTATTGGTATCTGAAGGCGCCTTGGGAGGCACTTCGGGTGCTTTAGGAGGTATCGGAGGGGACTGAGGCGACTCAGGTGCAGGAGTAGTAGGTTGATTGCCCTGGGTGTCTTCAGGAAGATAAGGCACAATGTTGAAACGAGGGCTCGGGCCGCTGAAAAGCAGGTAATAGGACGTAATGGAGGCGAGGGCGATGAGGAGGATGATCCTCAGCCTGGGTCGGCGCGAGGGACTCAACATCTTGTTAATCCCCTCGATGCAATGGTTTCGGATGAAAAGAAAATTCCAACGCGATGCGATAGACAGTCGTTAATTCTAGCTGGAACAGCTGAGCGTTGCGAGATATACAACTTGATTGCGGGCTACCAGAGCTCTCTCAAGTTTGCATGTTGCGAAATCGCACGGAATGGCCGTTGTTTGCCAGTGTTTGCGACGGATGACGCAGCTTGTGTTGGGCTAGCCTTGCCGAGTCTCTTCCGGCAATAACCAATTAAATCCCGTGTGTAGGAGAAATCGGACAAGATGCGCGCTTGGTTACTCGATCGTAGGAATGAGAATGAGAGGTTCTCTGTAGAAGTCTCACCGTCGCGGGGTGTAAAGGGACAGCGGTTTGAAAAGAGGGACTAAGGGGCTAGGAAAATGCGGTAAAAAAGGATGATGAAGAAGAAGAAGACGTCTGATCCGTCGCAGCCTCTGGAATTGTCGTGTAGAGGGAGCGGACGAAGGCTATCGCGTGCAACTTGGAAAAAGAGAGGAAAGGGTTGGATGGTGGCACAGGCGAGTCAAAGGAAAGAATCGGGGGATAATCAGCACAAGCTGGCGAGATGAATGCCGTGCTACTGGAAATAGCGGAACCTTGGAAGCATTGCGCGAGGGAGTGGCCTGTAACACCAGGAACTAATGCGCTGTACTGTCGCAGTTGGCACTAACCAGAACTTCAATCGCTTCGATTCAATCTCGACCTGCAATTGACACCAAAATCCTGCCCATTAATTTTACACAAGTGGCCGCCCGCATGAGCGACATTCTAGCGGGGGGTCTCCAAAATTACAGCGGGGTTGGCTTAGGGGGCTGGCCAACGAGGGCTGGTGTTTGCCACAGTATTCAGTCTTGATTCAGCCCTTGGGTACCACAGCTGGTGTTGCAGACAAATTCATGCTGTCTGTCGATCAGCGCAAGAATTTCTGAGGATTACGCGTATGGAGCTGGATGGGTAGGTGCTGGTCTAGTACAGTACAGAGAATCGCTGCACGACTATCTCAGACATTGAGGCTCAGGAGATTTGCGCATCGAGACAATAACACTTGGTAACTATCTTAGGTACAGGTAATCCATAGATCGTATATTCTAAGCTCTTCAACATCCGGCTATTGGTGCCGACCCAGCATCGATCTCAGTCTCAAGCATCAATCCCATCCGTCTGTTTGCGTAAGACGTCGGCACGTCTCCTCCGATTCTCAAACGCAGGCTTTCTGTCAAACGGCTCCATTGCCGTGGGTCAAAGGCTTGTCAAAGTGGCTCCCTCCGGCCCAGGGGCAATTTCGTCACCCACAGCTCCGTGTCCACAGCGGTTCCTCATAAGTATCAAAGGGAGGGCCATCTCCTGAAGATCAGTTTTAAAAAAGAAAAAGAACAAGTCAGTCTGCATAGAACATGCCGATGAGCATTTCTCACCGATACATGCTGGTTCTCTTCATCTTTCAAGAAAAATCGTGACGTCGTGGGTACTCGCGTGTACACCAAAATTATACTTTTCCGTCAACACGGGAGGCATAAGAGAGACAGCCCGTCAAAAGACAGTCTCGCAGGCCGCATCATGACACCAAAAAAAAAAATCCGCCACCTTTCTCCATCCTCTCCTCCATTTCAGAAGCATAAAACATCAGCTGGGGATTTTTCATTCTCCACGTGCCACACTGTATTTTTTATGTCCAACTGTTGACATTTTCTTCCGTTTTTTTTTCCGCACGTTGCTTTCGCCAGGACGAAGCGATACTAAAAGCGGCACTTCGCTGACAGGACCGGACGAGCAGCAAACAGCACAGATCAATTTTACAGGGCGCTATTGCTGCTAGCCAACCACACAAGGCAGCTCCAATGGCAATCAGGCTGGCTTCATGCACAGCAAATTACAGTTATTCTAATCCATCAACCATCCCCCCCCCCCTTTTTTTTTATATCCATTGGATAAGGTAGGAGAAAGGAGGATATATAGCACAGTATGCATACAGGCACACTAAACGAACTTTTATGCGCCAGCTGCGACGAGTCAAACCCGTCGCATTCCCAAGGCTACGGCACATCCATTGTTTGAACGTCTCACCAATATCCAAAACACCAGCTGAGCAACACGTGCCAGAATCATGCAGAGAAGACACTGCATTCCAATGATATCACCGGAAATTGTCTTGAATCTATATTTGTATCCATCTGTTTTAAGCAAGTACGCTTATCGACAAGCTTCGACGACTTCACCCGCAAAAGGTAGAAGACTTCGCTGCATATGGACTGACGAGGCTTGCGCTATCTCGATCCAGCAAGCCACCGCGATGCCGCACGATCTCATCAACATGATACATGCACATACATCGACTTCAACAGCAGCATGATCTCGCCTTTTAACATCATTCACAAGACTCAGATCCAGACAGTTGTAGTAGACAAACACTAACATTATGACCGAATAAGACGGTATAGTATCAGATAAAGATGGGGGGAGTAAGATGGAACGAATCAAGTACAAAAACGACACATAATTTTCTCTCGAGAACCCAACAACCATATTAACGACTCATCAGAGTTGTCAGTCAGTACATCCCAAAGAAAAAAAAAACGCCATCTATGATGAGGACAGTATATATAAACATGAACTAAACGCATGTGGGATCGGATTCATTCGTAAGCATGACTGGATTAACCAAAAGAGATATCCACCAAACAAGCCCAGCCGGCTGTGGGTATATATACCGGTGAAACAAAGAAAGAAAAGAAAATAGGGTATATAAACCAAAAACAAAACTATTATGCATTGGTTCCAAGATTCTCGGGGAAGGGTTTCTCACGCGTACAACTCTGCACTGCAGAGTGAACAGCGGCGATAGTGATATTAAGACATTATGCAATGAGGCAGATCGAGACGGCAGGCATTTTACATCATGCCCAGTCTCGTCATCCTCTTGTTCATCTTGGGTAGTGGACCCGGGCCTAGGCCAGGTCCCCTCATACCGGGTCCCATCATACCGGGAGGTCCCATCATACCAGGTCTCATGCCAGGTCCCATGCCGGGTCCGAGGCGGCCGGGTGGAGGTCCACCGTAGGGGCCTGGTCCTCTGGGCAAGCCAGGTCCAGGACCGTAACCTGGTCGAGGTCCCGGACCTCCTGGACCCATGCGTCCAGGTGGAGGGCCGTATGGTCGGGGGCCCGGGCCTCCGTAGCCGCCTCTCCTGGGTCCTTGGGGATATGGAGCAGGTGGCGGCGGCTGGGTCCTCCTCAAAGCATCTTGTTCACAGTAGGCTCTACCGTCAACCTCAAAGTAGCCGTCAGAAAGTGGTCGGCCACAGTCCAAGCAGCAGAAACAGTCAATGTGGTGCTTGACACGAGATTCGTCCTCGACGAATTGACCCTCGATGCCGCGCCCACAGGTTCCACACAGACTGCCGTTGAGCTTGTGGTAGTGCTGCTCGCAATATGGCTTGTCATTCAAAACGTAGAATTCTGCCGAGGTAAATGGGTTCGAGCACGTAGCGCACACGAAGCAGGCCTTGTGATATCTTCCTGTCAGTCGCCCATCGGCTGACGAAACACTCTTTCCGGTAATGGGTTCTCCGCAGGCTTTGCAGTCACCACGAGATGGAAGTTTGAGATCCTTGGATGCCTTTAGGTCTCTAGATACCTTTCGGGGGGATTCACGCGGTGTAGGCTGGGATTGTCTTGGAGGGGACTGTCTTGGAGGGGATACTGGCGGTGCAGGCTGGGATTGTCTCGGAGGAGATTGCCTAGGAGAGGGCTGCTTTGGAGATTCCTGTCGGGGAGAAGGTTGCTTTGGAGATTCTTGTCTGGGAGAAGATTGCCTGGGAGAGGGCTGCTTAGGGGAAGATTGTCTGGGGGAAGGCTGTTTGGGAGAGCTTTCGTTTTTGGGTCCAACTTCTGCCTCTGGCGGCGGCGGTCGGGTAGGATTCGAGGCCGCGGCTGGGCTAAATGCCCTGTAGGGTTTGAATGATTGGCCGAGACCAGGCTGGATTGCCGGGTCATCGCGCTCTTCTTCTTCTCCCTCTGGAATGAGATACGGCGAACGCGGTACCGGGGATCGAGCAGGAAGAGGTATCTCGGCTGCCGGGTCGAGTCGAAGATCCGCAGGCCGCGGCTTTTCCTGTGACCTTACCCTAAGTGCGTCCGGTATGCTGTTACGCGCCTCAGACCTCGGGGGGCTCGTCTGCGCGGTGTTCTGGCTCTGGTTGCTAAAAGTAGAGTAACCTGAGGAGGCAGAGTCTGACGACGTATGATATGGGTTGCTAACGCCGAACTCTTCGGCCAAGTTGAGAGAGGCCGTCGGCAAATGCGAGGGAATAAGACTTTTGCGAGGCGGCGGGCGCCTCGACGTATCAGGAGCCAAAGAGGGTCGTCGTTCTCCCTCGGCTCCCATGGAAGGCAATCGGGACCGCGGGCTCGAGTAAGATGGGCGACGGGGGGTTTCTCCTACACCAGGAGACGGCCTTGGGAAAGTTTCAGCCCTCATAGGCGGTGCCATGCCATTGGGGTCCAGCGAGCGCCCCGAGGGTGGGCCGAATCCCTCGTATCCATTCTTCTGGGGCTGCTTCGGAGTTGATGGTATGTTGTTGCTGCTTCCAGATGACAAACTGGAACTGCTTGTTCCGGGTCTCTCACTGAGTCGACCCGGCTCCTCTGAGACAGGTAAGCCAAACCTGGAGAGCGACTCCTTCTTTGCTGGAAAAGCTCCGTGGGAAGTGGAAGGCCGCTGGCTGGCATCAAAGGGGCCGGGAGCAATGGTATTCATGCGCTCCATGAACCCGAGAGGTTTGGTGGAGGCGGGTGTGGACGTCAAGGCGGCCATGCTTTTAGAGCTGCGATGGCCATTCGCGTCGGACTGTTTTTCGGGTATCTGAGCTGGCTCGTCTACTTTAGCAGCGCTAAATGAGAAAAAATCTCTTGCTTGGTCGGCAAAAGATGGTCTGTACGGCGTCATCGGTGAGGCGCTGCGCGAGCCTCCAGGTTGGCTCACCGGGGTCAACGGTCCTGGGGCCATATACATTTTATCTAGGGAAAGTTAGCATTTAGCTGCCATCGGAGAGACTTGGTCGTCGAGAAATCGTACTTGCTGCGCCTATATCGACCGGGCCAGGCAATCGATCGGCTGATCTGGGGGGCGGCTCTACAAACTTGTCGTTGCTATCAGGAGGCGGCGATACTAAATATCCAACTTAGCACAGGCAACTACTGCATCATGGCGTGTATGAAATGACTTACGCTCGACAGACGGACACACGTGTTCTCCCATCAGGGAGATTTCGACCTGCAGGCCACATGATGAACACTTGATCGTCGGCAAGAAAGCCGACTCTCTGAGTCCAGACATGGTGGCGATACAGCACTTCCGTGTAGTGGTTCAAAATGTGTTATTCGAGGGCGAAGGGAAACATTGGAGATGCCGGCATCGACACGTGCTACAGAAGCAATCGCTGTCGGTGGCAATTAGTACAAGATGGCGGGCAGCCAGTCTGTGGGATATAAAAGATGAGAGAGCTCGAGCAAAAGGCTGGCACACGACACCTCCCGTCTCTGCCACCTCCTTCAAGATGTTTTGCGCAGCTCCTTCAGGCCGCGGGTATCGAGTCGCTGAAACACAGCCTCGCCGTCTAAAGCCGGCGACAGCGTGTTCCAGCAAAAGCTGGGCAATCAATCGCACTCGTCTTCTGACAGGAGCGGCGGCGAGAGTCAGGATATACTCTGGTAGCTGTCAAGCCCACGCCGAGACGCCGGATGATTCCTGCGCTGGTCGACGCTTGACACCTCGCCTGCGGTATCCAGGAAGATGAATTGGCGAGGAAGAAAAGAAGACAGAAGGGGGAATAAGGTGGCAGGTTTTGGAGGGACGGCTACCTGCAAACGGTGATGTTGCGCATAGTGTCTCGAGTGGTGGAGGTCACGGAAAGAAGTTGCTGGGGGGGCCAGACCCCTGACTAGAGTTGCCCCGGTCCCTGTCGCTGGCCTGCGGATGGCCAGGTTTCTTTGGTGGGAGCTAATTGCGATCAGGTCGCGAATCCCTGTAAGCAGCCTCGCAGTGCCGTGACTAAACGTTGCGGTGATTGCGGTGTGGATGGGCATCGTCTTTGTAGTGCACAGAAGGAGGCACGAGTTGCGAATGGAATACGAGGCGAGGTGAGGCGAGGCTGGGCAACAGCTGCTACCAACAAAGACTTGAACGGTTGAGGGTGTCGAGCCCCAGCATCAGCTCCCAACTCACCTACACCTACACATACCTAAAGGTCCGTAGCACATGGAACACGGCGCACAGCATCTTTGTCACTTGACGGCACACGGATTGAAACCCTAGACACAAAAGTCGCCCGCACGACGGACCGTGGTAGGGCAGACCAGACACCGCGGGCGAGGGTCCTTAAGACCGCTCCCTTGGCAGGGAAAGGCCATACTGTACTCGTATGAGTTATGTACTCGTAATATCCAGACGGGCCTCTTGTCGTATTTTCATCGTCGCAATCGATATCCACTCCCTTTATTGTTTGTCAGTCCAATATCCAATACCGTAAGCCAGCGGCCGGTGTCCAATCCAGACTAAGGGCAGCGCTGCAGATTCTCCTGCTCGACGCATCCCCATGGCTCTTCGCGGTGCAGACCAAACCGGTGCTCGATTGGCCATGTTAGCCTGCCACTAACTCCGTATCAGACGGACTAGCTCGCTCTCCACCCGTTTAGTCAAGACTCATTTCATCTTTCCCATCGCCGTGAAGATTCCCACCTCGTGATCCCGGCAGGCTGTAACAAACAGCGCACCAAGCCCGGAGCGTTCGCTGGAACAAGACAGCTGCGTAAATGAGGCCCGCAGTAGCGCCAATGTTGCTCGCTCTTTTGGGTCGCGTACCTTGCAGGGAACCCCTGCCAGATTCCCTGCGGTGCCTGTGCGTTCGAGTTGGTGTTGATAAGGGGGGGAGGGTGCTGAGGGGATCAAAATGGATCAAATCCCTTTTCGGGGGAGGGACGGCAGCCTCAGTGGTCAGAGGGCCGTGCTAGAGTCGCCAAAGGCGCTATAATCAAATTTCCATGCCCACTGAAAGACCCCCAATCGACGTCGAAGGATCCATCCACACCCGAAGTAGTGTACAAGTGCTTGTACCAGATGGTTGCTCATGCACTGAAACCATTGGACGGCTGTCACTCCTCTTCATTCTTCAGCCTTTCACGTTTTCTTCTGGACCGTATCAAACTCTCCCGGTAAGCGCCCCTCGACTCGGCCGGGCTGTTTCGCATGGAACATTGTTTGGGAGGCTGCAAAGAACAGAAGCCGCACGTGGACAATAGCTCTTTGTCTCAAATGAAGCATGTGTGTGTGATGGACTGGGAGATACAGGTACCGGTCAAAGGCAGAGACAATGAACGGCAGCTGTTGGTTGGTTCCATCGCCCGCATGACAAGAATCGGCGCAGCTTCGGTTCTACAGCGAATACCCTCTGCTATGCCCACCTGGGAAGCGCAAGGTGACGAGGCTGGCGTTGCGTTCCGCTGCCGTGCCCGTTCTCCGCACAGCACATCACCGGTGTCCTCATTTCCTCTTTCGAGCCCGATCGGTGATCATCATCTCTGTTCGGTTGCGTTGCGGCGTATCGTTCCTCCACAGCAAGTATGGGGTACTAAGCTTGTATGATTTCACCTACTAAAGTGAGCTGCTACCGATGGTCATCCTGGCGGGCCTCTGTTTTGGGTTGGCCACTGACCCTGGCACGTCGCATGAGGCGGTTCAGCGTCTCATCCAAAGCTAGCCCTGGTCGTTGTGTTCTATCCTGTACTCGTACAGTCCCCAAGCGGCTCTGTAGAGAGGATCTTCGAAGGACGAGAATTCCACCACTCGAGTGGCCTTTGTGAACCAGCACTAACAGGCCAAATGCCTTTCTGCGGAAGAAAGAATGCTCATGAAGTCAAGGTCATGTACATGTAAGCTCGCGTCCATGGCCTTAGTCACATACGAGCACTCTCCTGCATGTTGCGTTCTTTATGCGGTAGTACTTGTAATACTCGCGTTGCCTTGGCTAATACTCCGTGGTTGCAACACTAGAAGATATCCCTGGAGATGCCGTGACCAGGGGGTTTTGACAGTCCAGCCACTGCCGTGCGCAGGTGCAGTAGGTATCTCGGTCTATCTGCGACATGACACGCTGTTTGAGCTTCACTGTTTCGGTTTCATGTATTTCCGACCAGGTCTTCGTGCCCTATGTCATCTGAACAATAAGTCAAGACACGTGCTCAATTGCCGAACCACAGCAGATCAGTTCAAGGCTGATGCACGGGCAGCTTTGCGTTAGAGCAAGAGCTGAGTGAGAATCGACTCTACACAGTCCATGTCGTTGGTTGCACTTGGTATGCCGTCTTATCATCTTCCCCTGCCTGCAATCCTACACGTTGAATGCTGCCCTGGGTACTGTACATGCACCAGGTATGACAAGGTGAAGCACATGTACGAGTACGGAGAACATGTAATATGGCCCTCCCAGCATAGAAAGATAGGAATGCAGGGTAGCGGCACAGATGCATTTTCCCAGTCCATTGAATGCCAAGTTTGGGTACCTTACAAGCATATTGTCCTTTAGCCGTGTGCGGTGTGTGGTAATTTCCTGTTGGCGGTACAGCTTATGGCCACCTACATTTCAATAGGTATCGTTTACCAATTGAGCTATCAACGTCGATAGAGCCAGAACATATACGATACATAACCTGCAGGAGGATGCCAGGATGCCAAGCCGCCAGCTGTCCACACACTTTGCCGATTGCTTCGTGTCACTCATGCTCGACGTGTTTATCCGACCAAAATATCGCATTAAACACTGGCTGTCAGCTTCATGCTCATTGGGGGGAGTGATTGGCAGCTTTGCTGCAGTTTCGGTATGTTCGTACATACACGATGGTCCCGGCTACGATATATCACCTAGTTCCTTGCAGGCAAAATGCCCCAACAGACGCAATAAATGCGGTCAGGAAAGGCGGTCGATGGCGATCTCTACCCAATGTCTGCATTAGCACATGTCAGCCAACGCGTACTCGTGCAGGTACACACAGCTACTCGCTCACAAAGCACGCGATCTCGGGCCTCAAGGTCCGCATGGATCCGCCGTTTGAGACCGACTTCACCCGCACTGAGCAAGGCGGGCTGAGTAAAGTCAAAGACTAAGAACAGATAGCACGAAAGCTCCCAATGGCTCCAGACCATTGATGGGCCACTTTGGGGAAACCGAGCAAACGTCCCCCCACATTGATTATCAGGTCCATTACGGAGCACAGTACTCCGTAGTATGGAGGGTCCAAAGTACGGAGAATGATGGGCAGTGTGGGTTGGTTTTGCTGCTTGCATCATGGCAGAGTGGCTGCCGAGGCTCGGTCACGAAACTAAAGTTAAAACAAAAGTAAAATGAAAATGAATAATGAGAATGAGAAATAAAGACGGAATGAATTATGGTGGAAACGATTGAACACTTACGAGTATTGAAATGGTCCTCTGTTCAGATAGGAAAATATACATAGGTAACCTCCGGGTTGCAAGTGCATCGACCAATGCATGATGTGGCCTCGTTGACGGACCACGCCATGGATTTCGGCTCGGAGTTGCTCCCTCCCTACCTTAATTCCCACACGCTTATCGTGGCTGAAATTCAGCACATCTAGTCCGTACCTTAACTGCTGGAATTCGTCATTAGTCCCTTCGTAAAGTAAGGTACCTTAGCTGAGATTGAAAAGCAAAAAGCCGTTAAATCTTCTGCTAACGTGGAAGCTTCCATGGGCCCGAAGTCCGTCCGCACAGCTCAGCTCACCCCGTCCTATCCGGGCTGCCGTCAACTTCAGCAAGATGGTTCGCTGTCCGCCCAATCATGACATGCAATGTAATTTGATCCTGCAGGTCCCAACCATGAGGTGTTTTTCACCGCCTTGTGCGCGGGTCAGGCCAAGCCCGATTTTCAAGCCTCCAAAAGTGTTGGCCTATTAGCGGTGCTAGACACTTTAGCGCTTCCGTTGTATCTGGACGCGTTGTCTTTTAGAAGTAGACCCTGAGCCATATTGAGCCGATGTTGACTATAAAGCACCAAACCCCTCCCCCTGCTAATCTAAAGAATCTTTCTTTTCCCCTCTCACCACAAAGTAAAAATCCAAGTTCACGTTGCAAACAAGCCAACAAGCTTCAGTCCCTGATTTCTTCAGAAACTTTTAGCCAAATAGCTGTTTTGCTGCTGTAATCTTTGCTCACCAAAAACACCCTCTATCCCACCTTATTACAGGTTTACAGTTGGTCGAGGAGTCAGAACCTCGATCACACCAAAGTCGACAAGACGTTTTCCAATCTCCTTAACTCGTATGTGTTTCCCCAGCAGCAAGAAGAAAGGACAGAAAGAAGAAAGAAGAAGAAGAAAAGAGTCGAAAATTACAGTTCAATGGGCTAACCTTTTCCTAGGATTCACCACCCGTTCGCCGGAGCCCGCTGCTCTGCCTCTGGAGGGTTAGCGGACTCGACCTTTTCCAAATAAAGGTCGATTTTAAAGAAAAAGAACCCGTACAATCCTTCAAATTCAACTAGACCAAGTCTCTTCCGCCATGGCTCCCCACGCGGAAGTTAGCGCGGGCTCCTCGAACGGGAACGGCTATGCCCATCGCCAGACGGCGTCCACTGGTGCTGCTCCGAGCACCTTCGTCGTCAATTCCCCCAATGTCAATTACACGGACTCGGAAATCCGATCCAAGTACACCTATCGCACCACCAGTGTCGAGACCGACGCCAATGGAAACTTTGTGGCTACTCCCAAGGAGACGCTCTACGACTTCAAGGTCGACCGCAAGGTTCCCAAGGTCGGCATGATGCTTGTCGGTTGGGGTGGTAACAACGGTACCACTGTTACCGCCGGTATTATTGCCAACCGACGCAACCTTTTTTGGGATACCAAGGAGGGCGTCCAGGAGGCCAACTACTATGGCTCCGTCGTCATGAGCTCGACCGTCAAGCTCGGAACTGACGCCAAGACCAACAAGGAGATCAATATCCCCTTCCACAACTTGCTGCCCATGGTCCACCCCAACGACCTTGTCATTGGAGGCTGGGACATCAGCTCGTTGAACTTGGCCCAGGCTATGGATCGCGCCAAGGTCCTTGAGCCTGCTCTCAAGGCCCACGTCAGGAAGGAGATGGCTGAGCTGACCCCTCTCCCCTCCATCTACTACCCTGACTTTATTGCTGCCAACCAGGAGGACCGAGCCGACAACCTCATTGAGGGCTCCAAGGCTTGCAACGCTCACGTTGAGCAGATCCGAAAGGACATTCGTGATTTCAAGGCCAACAACGGCCTTGACAAGGTCGTTGTCCTGTGGACTGCCAACACTGAGCGATATGCCGACATCATCGACGGAGTCAACGACACTGCCGATAACCTTCTCAAGGCTATTGAGCAGGGTCACGAGGAGGTTGCTCCCTCCACCGTCTTTGCTGTCGCATGTATCCTGGAGGGTGCCCCCTTCATCAACGGCTCGCCCCAGAACACCTTTGTCCCCGGTGCTATTGAGCTTGCTGAGAAGCACAATGCCTACATTGGCGGTGACGACTTCAAGTCTGGCCAGACCAAGATGAAATCGGCCCTTGTGGATTTCCTCATCAACGCCGGCATCAAGTTGACCTCCATTGCCAGCTACAACCACCTGGGCAACAACGACGGCAAGAACTTGAGCTCCCAGAAGCAGTTCCGCTCCAAGGAGATTTCCAAGTCCAACGTCGTCGATGACATGGTTGAGGCCAACAGCATCCTGTACAAGAAGGGCGAGCACCCCGACCACTGCGTTGTCATCAAGTACATGCCCGCTGTCGGTGACAACAAGCGTGCCCTCGACGAGTACTATGCTGAGATCTTCCTCGGTGGCCACCAAACCATTTCGTAAGTTTCTTCACTCAATATCTCCCGAATCACCCTAACTAATGACAACAGGTTGTTCAACATCTGCGAGGACTCTCTTCTGGCCTCGCCTTTGATCATTGACCTCGTCGTGGTGGCTGAGATGATGACCCGTATCCAGTGGAAGGCTGCTTCCAACGACGGCCACGAAACCTCCGAGTTCAAGCACTTCCACAGTGTTCTGAGCGTCCTGAGCTACATGCTCAAGGCTCCTCTTACTCCTCCGGGAACTCCTGTTGTGAATGCTCTGGCCAAGCAGCGTGCGGCTTTGACCAACATCTTCCGCGCCTGCGTTGGTCTCGAGCCCGAGTCCGAAATGACCCTTGAGCACAAGCTCTTCTAGATGTACTTCTAGATCAATTCTGACTATGGAATTCACAAGAGGCTTAGGGGGGCTCGAAGCCTGAGGAAGGAGGGTATTGGCACATTGGACAGTCTTTACCGGATACTAGATAGCTATAAAAATCGGCAGAATTGGGCTCACCGAGCTGATACTGCTTAGATGACAATTGAACCAAGCAGATTTTGCCACCAATTAATGTTCCATATCAAGTGTTGTTCGGTGACCTTGAATAACCTTGTAGGATGCAGTAGACAATACATGACACTTGATGCAGTAGAAGAACCAAGATAGTATGTGAACTACCTACCTATGACTAGATGGAGTAAATATTCATTCTTATGGAAAACTGGCCATAGTATCGCTTGGCAATTCGCAGTATTGTTTATTTTGTTTACCTACTGCTTGGGCATTTATTTCAGTGCGTAAGAACAGAAAGAGATCGACATAGTACTCCACGTCGATGTTTTGGTGGTATTTTCGCGCTAATTTTGTATGCGGGGAGACGACAGCTGCAACAACTTGCAGGTCACTCATTGTACACTCTATTAAGCACCAAGTGCTGCGCGTGGAAATGCGTCGCGTCGGGAGCGCGTAAAATGTTCCCCACGCAACTAACGTGTCTCTGCCACCACTTTGTACTTTGTGCTTGTGCAGCCCTGCATACCATACAATACCATGTCCTGAGCAATTTTGATCAAATTTACAGTATTGTTAAGGATTCAAAATCATTGCCACATACGAACGACTTTGAACTCTAGGCTGGTCGTTGGTATCGACAATGACTTCGCTACGCTCTACGACGCCCGCATCTCGCGATGCAACTCCAGAATTACTGACACCGCGGTCGAAACTCAGAGCGTTGCTTGCGACTGTAGACGGCAGTGACGACGAGGACGCAGTCCCGATTGGCGTTCTCAATGCAAAATCGCCAAAAAATAGCACAGCTGCCAGAGACCATGTCGATAGCTCAGACTCAGAATCAGACGTCCCAGTACGACCACGAGGAAAGTTGGCTGGACGAATGCAGGGCCCCTCGGATATAACCAAAGACCCGGAGACTACGAACGGCGCGGAAACGGCAAGAGACCGCGTTAGACGGATGCTAGAGCAAGAAAAAGAGCAGGCTGTGGAGGCGATGGATACTGAGATGGCAGATGCCGAAGATGTTGAGGAAGAGGATGAGCTACCCGTAGCTCCACGACGATTGAAGCGCGGTCCTGCGCAAGACGACGCTACAGATCTTTCAGCTAGATCACCAAGTCCTGGACTTTTTGTATCCTCGCCAGTACGCCCGTCACCTACAAAGGCGCCTCAGAACCAGCCAGAATCTGAAGAAGACTTGCCGACTGTCAAGTCAGATCGCTTCAAAGCCTTGGTGGAACGAAAACGACAGGAACGCCTTGCGAGGGAGGCTGAAGAAGAAGCACGAAGAGCAGAGCGCCGGGCTCTACAGGAAAAGCTTGCCTCCGAGCTCGAACAGCTGGATTCCGGAGATGATGATGGAGGTATAACGGATGACGAAGGGGGCCGCAGACTGACGCAGGAGGCTCGTCCAACGAGAAAAGCAAGCAAGAAGGCCCTTGAGGATATGAATCGCGAGACTCAGCGAATGGCAAGAAACATGCAGCTCGCTCACGAAGCCAAGACACGAAAGAAGCTCTCCAAAGCAAGTTTATTTGAGCGTTTCAATTTCAGGCCAGGCGGCGAACCGATGCCCGTGGAGCCTCCAGCAAACAGCTCCAGCAGACCAGTATCACCCCCAACCGATGCGGACGCGAATAAAGATACACCACCCAGCTCACCCCCTGTCGGGGAGAAGCAGGATTCCGTTCAGGTCGAGGACAACGCCGCTGCGAATCCTGACCCGAGCGTTGAAGTCGCAGAGGCTTCAAGCTCTACAATTTTAGACAAGGGCAAAGGACCGGCTATGGACGTTGAAGAACCAAGCAAGCCTGCAGAAACTAAGCGCCGGGTGCGAGTGAGAATACCGGTTCCAACTAAAGCTGGCGCAGCAGACTCAGATGATGAACTGGAAATTACGACTACGTCAAAAGACAGAATGAATGCTGTTTTCAACAAGATCCCGTTCCGGAAAGCGCAGGATTCACACTCCATGCTAGCCCTGCGAGCTCTGGCTCATGTTACATCACCGGGCAAAGAACATAAGCGCAAGAATGAGCGAGATGGAATGACTCCCGGCGAATTTCAGGCTAGTCTATTGCAAAAAGCGAGAGAGCAAGCGAGGTCCGAGCGAGACCGGAGGCTCGAGCTGCTCAAATCCCAGGGTGTGGTCATCCAGACTTCGGAGGAACGAGAACGACAGATGCAAGAAGTAGAGGATATCCTTGCCAAAGCTAGAGAAGAGGCCCAGCGAATCAAGGAGGAAGAAGTAGCAGCTGAGAAGAAAGAGGGAAAAGACGGCGAAGCAGACCCTCTGGCTTGGGACGATAGCGACGATGAAGAGTATGAGGGTAATGATGCCGATGAAGAGGTGTCTGGTGTAGAGCTTTCAGGCTCTGAAGAAGACGAGGCAGAGGACGAGGACGAGGATGAAGATGTCATTGCAGGCTCAGCCATGTTTGAAGCTGAAGCGGAGGAGGATGCAGCATCTGAAACGTCAGAGGTCCTCCCTAAACCTGATGCCAATGAGATGGAAGGTGGCGACGGCGACGATGAAGGTGTTGAAAAAGTAACACCTATGAAGAGAAGGCGTGCACGGAACAAGACTGCTGTTCTATCTGATGATGAAGCTGAACCTGCCGTCGAAGTCACGCCGAAGTTGAAGAGGACTCCTATTAGCACGGCGTTTCAGTCGCCCGCTGCACCGACATCTGTGCTGCGATCTGCCAAGAAGACGTTTATTCCTGGCCTTCCTGTGGAGGGGCCTGCTGGCCTTAGCCTTACCCAGATATTTGCAGGAACCATGGATGAGAATCAGAAGAGCCAAGACGAACCGACACAGTCAATGATGCCTGATTTCGATGATTTTCCGGATTCCAACTTTTCGGCTACCATGGATGACAATGCTGACGACATGGTTCTCGACTCTCAACGGGATGAAAGCCAAGGGGTAACTCAAGCTATTCAGCTCAATCTTGCACAGTCCCAGATGCATGGCTTGGACAGCCTACTCCGGGACGAAATGAACTCTCAAATATCAGATATGGTTGAGCTCTCTCAAGATGGAGGGCTCCAGAGGTACACGCCCCTGAAATCGAGGTTTGTTGAACCTCCGCATTCTACCGTGGAGACCATATCAACAGACCAACATGGCGATGCAATTCAGAGTTCTCCGCTCGTACGCAGAGGAAGGCTTCGACGAAAGATGGAAATGTCATCTGTCGATGAAGATGTTGCTGTTCCCATGAGTGGCGAAAAGGGAGGAGAGGCAGAAACGGCGCCCTCAAAAACTGCGTTCAAGGTTCTCCAAGATGCTGCTACTGAGCAAAAGAAAAAGATGCTCATCGAAGAGTTCAACAGAAAGAAGAGCAAGGCAAAGGAGATGGTGGAAGAGCAAGCCGAGGAATCTGAGGATGAGTATGCCGGACTCGGTGGAGCGGATGGCGAGGACAGCGACGATGAATTCGATGCTTCTCTACAAGACATTATTGATGATGCGGCTGGCAATGATGAGGATGCTCGCAAGTTGGCCGCGTTCTATGCGTAAGTGTTTACTCTATCTACTTCTAAACAAAGAACACGACTAACGCCCTGGCAGCGATCGAGAACGCATAAATGACGAAAAAGAAGTCGAAAAGCTGTACAAGGACATCACATCAGGCATGCTTCGCCGTAAACGCGGAGCCGACTATGACCTCTCCGACTCCGACGACGGCGGAGAAGCTCGACGGAGAATGAAGCGCCGGCAGTTTGCCAAGATGCAAAAGGCATTGTTTGCTGATGAGCGTGTCAAGAAGATGGCCGAAAACCCTGGCAACCAGGCTTTCTTGCGCACCATTGAGGACCGTGGCAGCGACGACGAAATGGACTTTTTGGAAATCGTCGACGCACCGGCTTCGCAGGGAGAAGAGTCTCAGTCTCAGAACGAGCAGCCTGAACAACAGCAGCCGCGAATCGTTCCTGATAGCCAACCACGTAAACCGCTAGGCAGCGCTGGTGACAACAGGGCTCCGGCACACATGAGACGCACAAAAGATGGAAAGAAACCTTCCAACATTGGCGAGGTTCGCGAGACATTGTCTGATCTACTGGAGGATGGGCGGCACAGTTCTGTCATTCCGGCTACAGTAGTTGGCTCAGACAGCGAAGACGAAGAAGGCCGGCCAGCATCTCGGGGGAACAAGGAAAATCACTCCCCTGCTTCCCGCCGTACTAGGAACGCCGTCGTCGATCGCATCAGCCTCAAGCGCAACGCATCGTCCAGCTTGTCTTCTTCCAACCGCCCTGCTTTTGCTGCTGCGGGGGCCTCATCCTCGTCGTTCAAAGTCCCCGCTTCACTTCTCCGGCGCGCGACTACCAACTCGTCGCTGTTGTCGACGGCTAGCACATCGTCATCCTCGACGACAGCGGCAGGTGGATCTGGCAGTGGGTTCGGCGAAGAGGCCAAGATCAAGAAGGGTGCGGGCAAGAAGAGTGGCATCAACGGGTTCTCGAGAGATAACGAGAAGCTGGCGAGGATGCAAGAGAATGAGCGAAGGAGGCAGGAGAAGAAGGTCCGTGGAGCGGAGAGCAGAGCGGGACTTGTTGGAGGATTGCTTGGTAAGGGTTCGTTTGAGTAGAGGACGCGGTTTTTACGTGTAAGCTGGCTACATGATGAAATATTTGGTCGTTTGTATGGCGTTTGGGAGGAGGTTTGTGTTCCAGCACAATGGGATTTGGCGTTTGGGAATGGGATTGAATAGTGATGCTCAGCACACAGGGTTCTACGCATAGTGAGTGTGTTATTAGCTTAGCTGTTAGAATGATGATGAAAGATGTTTGTTGAAGTTGTCTCTCAGAAGTCTAATACCGGCTGGTTTCTAAACTCTCGGACGCCTTGCGATGACACTGAAGGGCTTCGGACGTGGGTATCATGATATAATACGGAGTAGGCGCCAGAACACCAAAGGTGGAAAGGTTAGCTGTCAAAACCTTCCAGGATGCTTATCTTCCATCACTTTTGACCCCTGGTATGGATTTGTCTCGGGCCATGAACATCGGCACATTTCTGCTTATGCCGTTGACCGCCACTACGAGGCATGAAGCAGGCAACGAGAATAACGAGAACCGGGACGGCTCTTGAGCTCTATATGCAAGATGGGGTTTACTCCGTACATGTAGTTTAGAATCAAAAGCTCATAACAACCTGAATACGCAATATGACTTGTAGTCGTGGTGGTGAATAAATGCTACATGTGGTACTGCTGCTCATACTACCTGGCCGAGCAACAGTATTACTTTTCACGGCTAGTAATATACGCATTCATATGCCTGTCAAGTGTCATGCAAGTTCCCAACCCGATGGCTTCTAATAGCGGATACGACCCGGAAAGACAGACCAAAAAAAGGGAGGGCCGCGATATTTGGCCCTGCATCTACTTAGATTTCGGGTCCAGTCCTGTGGCTGACAGGGATAGGCTGGAGCCGGGGCGGTCTGTGCCGAAAGCACCAGCTGTCAGGCCGGGACTGGACATCAAGTCTTTGATGGAGGCCGGGCATGATCACAGGTGGCTTGCAGGAAGTGACAGTGTGCTGGCCGTGGATGATACGGGCGTTTGGATGTCAAGGCTAGGAGATGCGTAAATAGATTGGTTAATAAAAAGGGGTGGTGAGAGAGAATGAATGGATGGATGTTAGGCGAGTTTGATGGAGGCCATTCGCTGTGTTTTCAGGTACACACGGCAATCTCGGGGTGAGATTGGTGAGACTGGGCACTTTTGTTAATAGACTTTGACTACCAAGCTCACCAATTTCTCATAGCTCGAGCATCGCTACTCATAGTTCAAGGTAAGCTACGAAGGCATCCATATAATAAAGGTCGGATGTAAGCCAAAGTGGCACGGCCATGTCTTGTTTTCGATTACATTGGGTGTACTAGGGCTGCAGCTTGCATGTACGAGGCATGTACGGTCTATGAAGCACTCACTATTACAAGGTACAACCTGGGTTACAATAGCACTATCAAAGGTACCTTACAGGTAATCTTTACGATGTGCATTAATGGGTAGCATGTACTGCGCATGTACTTTATCTTGTGGTGCAACAGCCGGCCGGGTGTTGTGTTGTGCTTGTATCCGTAGGCAAGGTAGGTGCGGCTGAATGGGGATGAGAAAAAGGAAAGACAAACCAAGGCCGGCCAAGGCGAGGCAAGGGAAGAAGGAAAGAACGCTGGTTCCAATGATTTTATAGACAGCCTTCTCTGATCTCCCCGCCACTTCCTCCTTTCCCCCTCTTTCTGGGGTTTATATCCAATTCAGGCTTGTGAAGGATCACGGCCCATGAGCGCATACTCGACTAAACCACCTACTAGTGGTATATCAAGCCATCCTTCGCCTTTGTCGATTATTATACTTCACTCTGTCGGGTGACTTGTCTCTTTTTGTTTCTCCCCTTTCATACTTCAAAAGATAAAAAGACCAATTAATACGGCCATACCGAGTTCGGGCTACAAGCTGACGGCGGGCTTATGCTTCAGCCCTTTCATCGACAGCAGCTACCAATTTGACTTTGGCTACAGTGACATCACCGTCATCTTTGCTAACGCGGTTTCTGTACTCGTATGAGTGAGAGTCGTGGAACCACCGAAACGCCCAGTCGCCAGAACCAGAACCAGAATTAATCACCATCATCTTCTCTCAGCGACAATAAAATAAAGACTCACAATGAAGCTCGACTCTTTTCCACCGGAGCTGATTCACAATGTTGCCGACTTCTTAGACCGGCAGAGCGAAATCAACGCCCTAGCTAGGTGCAACCGCCGCTTATACGCCATCACCAACCCCTATCTGTACCGCAACAACGCCAAATCTTTCCACAGCGGCGCCCTCGCGTGGGCTGCGAAAACAGGAAACAAGGAAACAGCAAGAAAAGCTCTGGAAAACGGGGCGGACCCCAATGCGTGTCAAAAAGGCGACTACGCTGCCCTTCGATGGGCCGTAGCGCAGGGCCATCTGGACATTGTCAGGCTGCTGATCGAGTATGGCGCTGCCTTGAACGACTCAATGATCATGGGAACGGCGGCGGTCCACGGCTTTGACGACATTATCAAGCTGCTCCTCGACAGCGGAGCGGACGCAAATGCCCTGGGATATTTGGGTAAGACGCCTCTCCTGTTTGCTGCACAAGAAGGCAACGAGAGCACTTTTGAGCTGCTCTTGAAGCGAGGGGCCGACCCTTTTGCCAAGTGTGTCGCTGGGTCTTCTGCTCTGTTTCATGCCGTTGACGGTGGGAAGTTTAACATCCTTAAGAAGCTGCTGGATCTCGGCCTCGACATGCTTCAACATGACTATGAGTCAAGAACCGCCCAGTCCCACGCCGCAGAGATGGGTAGACTAGACGCCGTCCAGCTCTTCACCCAGCGAGGCGTTGGAGTCAACCAGGCCGATAGAGAAGGTCGGACGGCGCTTTCGTGGGCGGCTCGCAAGGGGCATCACGAGCTGGTCCAGTATCTGCTCAAGAACGGCGCATCCGTGCATGCCGCCGACATCTGGGGCCACACAGCAGCACTGCATGCGGCAATGACAGGAATGACGGCCATATTGGAAACGCTGCTGGACAATAGCGTCGATATCGAGTGCAAGGCTGGTGACAAGCGGACCATGTTGTCGTGGGCTGCCGTCAACGGCCATATCAAGACGGCACAGTTCCTGATCGAGAGGGGCGCCAACATGGAGACGCTGGACAAGGACGGGCGATCACCGCTTGTGCTTGTTGCCAATGCCGGGTCGGAGAACATGGCCAAGCTTCTCATCGAAAAGGGCGCGGACGTGAACTCGCATTACGGTCGGGGATCACCGCTGTCGCTTGCCGCAGCCCGCGGGCATGTCGGCATGGTCAACATGCTCTGCAAAGCGGGCGCTTTTGTCGACTTTCCTACAAAGAAACGATGGACACCCCTGTTCCACGCGGTGACGACGCAGAAGCACGCCGTCGTCGACGTTCTCCTTGATCACGGGGCTGATCTGGAAGCCAAGGACGAGGACGGCAGAACACCGTTGTTCTGTATCGTTACGCAAGCCGGGGGCGACATGTTTGATCATCTGATCCGGAGAGGCGCCAAAATTGATGTCAAAGATACTCAAGGCCGGACCTTGCTCACAGAAGCGGCGAGCTGCGGCCACAGCAAATACGTCGAATATCTTCTAGAGCATGGCCTAGACGTCAACGAGGCGGACGGGGTCGGCCTGACGCCGCTACACTGCGCCGCCATCTATGATGCGAGAGGTTTGTTTGTGCAACTGTTGGAATATGGTGCCGATCCTGACTTGCAAGATGCCGATGGGTACTCGGTGTTTGAACGGGCGAGGTTGCAGGGAGGTGACCAGGAGCTTATTAAAGCTGTGGAGCGGTGCGCGGATCATCCCGTGAAGCGAAGGAAGTATTGATTATACCAATATCTGAAGAGATACGAGCATGATATCTCTGTCCGTCTATCTGCGTTTCTTTGTTCTGGTGTTCGAGATCCTGGACGAGTCGAGGCTTGGGAATGGCTGGCGTGCTGGGGAGTTGCAAAATTGGGTTTGCCCCGGGTAATCTCTACTTGACGTTTTGGGCCGATTTGGTTTTTGGGATTTGCAATCTTTTCATAATAATCATGAATCAATGCCACATTCATGCCTTGAGACAAAATATATAATGGAAGAAGCGACTGGTAGGATTCCGTCGAGTTGCCGTATCCGGAACGGACCCGGAGAGTGGAGCCCGGGGCTTCGGACCCTTTGGGGGGTTCACAAACCCACAAAAGAATGGCATCATGAGTGAAAATACCGCACTTGTCTTGCATCAAATGATGACTGGTTCCGTGGTCTAGTTGGTTATGACATTTCGTTAACACGTTTAACGCCACCGAAAAGGTCCCCGGTTCGAGCCCGGGCGGAATCACCACTTTCTTTTTTTGCACTTTTTGCTTCGTGAACCAAAGATGCTCTCTCTGTATTTATGTAGAGTATCTAGATGTAGATGTATGTAATGTGCCGTTCATTGATACAGTAGAAAACATCACGAAATCAGATCTAGTTATATGAGATAGACGACTTGAAGTGCTTAGTGAATCATTTCGTTGCCATAATACTACCATCACTGGCCGACACTCTATATCAATTCCTCTATGATTTCGCTCTCCTCAAGGTCCTCAACACCTCTCTCCAACCACCGAATAGTCCCAGTGCCCGGATCCAAAATACACCCAAAATGAGTGCATTCATTCATAATGGGATACGCCTTCACCCACTTTTGCAACGTCTGTTCGAAAATCGCCGGGCTTTCTCTTCCCTTTCCTCTCTTGAATTCACGTTGTTGTCGCTTGGCCAGCGCGGTCCATTTCCCTAGAATGCAATCCTTTCGCTCTTCGCTTTCTTCGACCAAGGTTTCCATACCTAAGATTGAACTGCTCTCTTTTTGGGTATTAGACTGACTTGATGGGTCTGTTGGTGCAAAATCGTGGTTTGTGTGTACGATGAAGTCGGTGGATGACTTGGTTTGTGCGTTGATGAGATCTTTTTGAATTACGGTTGTTTCTGTACCAGAGCAGAGGATTATGTAGCATGGAGCGGAACGTGTTTTCGTAATGGACTTGGTTATGGTGTTAATGGTTGGAGGATGGTGTTCTGAACGGAGCAGGTGTTGGCGGAGGACTGATGATATTGATGGTTGGACACCGAGGAGCACGAGGCTCTGGTGCATACGAAAGGATAATGCGGAGCAGTTGTGAGTTGGTCGGAAGTTGAGTGACATTGAAAGGTTCTGCCTGGAAGATTGTAAGCTTGTAACTGCATCAAAGTTCCCTATGATGACCTACCTCACGCCGGTCAACACGCCGACAAACCCAGCATAAGTGACCGTCCTCGCAATCACCGTCTCAGGCTCCTCAGACTTTGACCTCACAAACTCCAGCACAACAAGTGCGTTCCTCAATTCAGGCATCCCCCAATCCAAAGTTCGAAAATGCATCATCCTCGCCCTCGGCTCCGTATCAGTTTTCTCTCCAAGATATGTCTCTCCCCCCTTCCCCTTCTTTATTCTAGTCAAAACACCACCGCTCGTGCATCCCAACAGAATATCAAGCAGCAAATTAAAAGCAACCAGAAAATGCATATCCACTCCACTAGCTTTCGAAATGCCCACCAACTCCTGCGTCTCTTCAGACGAATACACCCGCCGAAGAATGAGCAACGCCGCAAACTTCACAATAGAGCGTAGAAATGACCATGGTAATACTGATTCGAGGACTGTGTCGAATAACGGCGTGATTTGTTTCATTCGCGGCGCGAAATCCGAGGCTAGCTTGACGTAACGCTCGGCTGGAGGGAGGGAGAGGTCGATGCGATACGTGGGGATGGGGTCATCCTCCTCCATGGCGGAATCGGATACCAGTATTGAGCGGCGTGATGCCATACTGGCGTTTGGGTGTTTGATGTGTCTCAGTTTGTGTGGAGGAGAGAAAGAATCAACATTGGGAGGCGATTCGTTCTCTGCGGGTTGGATAATGGTTGGTTTCTTTAGCCTGTTCAGATTCACGTTGAGAGCAGGCAGCAATGCGGCGGTTGTAAGACGATGACTCAGGTGTTAAAGCTACTGGGTTCAATCAAGTATTTCCGTTCAGCTGCTGAAGTTGTAATTTGCTCTCTGTAAATGTTGGGAGAAGGTTTTTAGATGCACGTAAGTTGGTAAGGGTATCACGTTGTCAATAAACTTAAAAACAGTTGATCCTCACTATCATTAATCTAGCTAACTTGGCGACATACAAATCGCGTTCACTGTAGATATCCCTTTACAACAAAGATAAACAGAAAGAAAAAACTTTTGAATTACCAGTGACACGGCGTCTAGCATATATCTCATAAAATCGTGCCAAAACAACATATGCCCATCATCTCACTCCCTCTGCCTCCGCTCCCTCCATTTTGGTGTAGTATACATGAGCTGCCCATTCTATCAAATTCTATATTCCCCCACAATGCCGCCTTCTTTTGTTTGCCCTTCTAAGAAATAATTATAGAGAGAGCAATTAATTCTACTGCTCCTGTCTCAGCGGCCCGCCGCCAAATTCTACGCCCCTCAGACCCAGCATCCTCTTGATTCCCAGCCACAGCTCAAACGCCTCCAGCTTGAGCTCTACCCTGACGAAGCCGATCCAGGCGGTCAAAGCACGCATCACGTTCGGGGGCCAAAGCATCGATCCGCTGCGGACAATGTCCTCGAGCTGCTCGTGGAAGACAGTCCGGGTGCAGTACCGCGCGAGGATCATAAAAGTGCGAATGGGGCCCTGGCTGGTGTGCAGGTTTTCATCCAGGCTGCGCGTCAAGTCGTTCGTCTTGAGGATGAGAAGAATGATACGGGGGACTCGACCGAGCATCTGGACAAGGTCGACGATGAGTCCTTCCTGCAGGGCACCGCTCATGTTCTGCTCTTCGTCTGCGCTTCGGGTCTTGAGGATGGACCCTTCTTTGCTGACGATGCTAAAGTCGCGGCCCGTGATGGCGGAGGCGAAGAGGGGGAAATCTTCTTCGCTGATGCCGGCCACCTCGTGGGCGTACTTCTTCATCCGGTCCATGTCTCCATCAATCACGGCGAGCCACATCTTGGCGTAAGAGCGCCTAAGGGGAAGAGGAATGTCGCGATACAGGCCGTGGTCGTAGAGGATAATGTCAAAGTTGGGACCACGGCCAAGACCGCGGCGGGTGGTGTTTTTGCGGATGGCGAGGTTGCCACCGTGAGGATCGCAGTGCAGAGGAGCCCCGTCGCCGAAAATCATCTCGTTGAAGATGCGTGCCAGCGTTGCTGACACCTCATCACGATCAATGCCGTTCTTGTCCAAGTATTCGAGATCATCTGGTCGCCGGCCGGATTCGCAAGCCATGACAAGGATGCGCTTCTTCGCCCACATGACCTCGGGAATGACAAGAGGTAGCATGGGGAGTTTGGCGAAATGCGCCTTCATGCGACGGGCATTTTCGGCCTCCTCCCTGAAGTCGAGCTCCTTGGGCAGAGACACATCCATTTCTGACGATAGCCACTCGAGGTCATATTCGGGGAAGAATCGCTTGAGCGTCGAGAAGGTGTATCTAGTAAGAGCGAGATCGAGAGGTGCCCAAGCTTCTAATTCAGGGTGCTGAACCTTGACGGCCACTTTGCGCCCGGTGTCTTTCAAGGTTGCTAGGTGTACTTGCGCAAGTGAGGCGGCGCCAATTGGCTCTTCGGAGAATTCAGAAAAGTAGTCCCAGAGATCTTCGTTGGTATCCTTCCGGAACATATCCTGGATGGACGCAAAAGAAGAGACGGGGCATTTGTCTTGCAAGGGTATAAACGTTGTCGTCCACTCAGGAGGTAAAAGGTAGTTCATGGCACTCTGTCGCCGGCTTGTTAGTCATTCCTTGTCCGATTGGATGTTTACAAGCGTGGTTGGGGTTGTCTTCTTACCAGGTGCTGTCCGAGCTTGATAAATATGCCGCCATTCTTCTCCAACACCTTGAGGGTTCGCTCGGCGCATCGCTTGTGACATGCTTTGAGTATCTCATCTTGCCGTTCCTTGTCATCAATCATGGCCTTTGTGTTTAGAGTCGTCCGGTAACTATCCAGCCCAAGTTAGCTCACCATCGACTAGCCGCAACGTGTCTCCTCCCTTGCTTCGAGACAGAGCGAATGCGCCACTCACTCATTAATGCAGACCGCCAGCGCAGCAACGACTCTGCCAGTCCTCTCTGCGGCCTCGTAGCTGTTCTTGATCTCGTCGGTAAAGGCCAGCGCCGCCGTACCGGCCGCTGCTCCGGTCGATGCGAACAGAATCAGCCTGGCATTGGGCCCAGACTTTGCACCGCCATTTGCATGTGACGACGACGACTGGCCCGAGACAAATCGTCGCGCGATAAACTGTCGGGGCGGTTTAGTGCGAGCCAATTGAACGCGACAAGTCGAGCAAGTCCATGTTTGTGTTCGGTTACCGATGCGGGCCGTCGCAAAGGTCGATCTAGAAAAGACGTTCATTTGTGGTGCCGAGGGGGCTCGTTTCAAAGTCATCGACCGCAGTTCGGCATTATAGTATCGTGGCGAAAAAAAAAAAAAAAGACGAGAGAAAATGGTATTACATAAAGCGCCTGCCTTTCGCTTCGGAGAGAATTCAAAGGAAAGAAGAAATAAAAAAAATGAAAACAACTTAGGCGCTTTTGGCGACTATCATGGCGCAATACCGAGCAAGGAGGAAGAGAGGGAAAAAATAGGAGACGGACTTTTGTTGGGAGACCCTTGGATTTTGCGGTGGATATTTTGGCGGCTTTCGACGACATCATCACCAGATTTTGCTGCCGGGCGCTGATTCGCCGGTCCATTATCGGCCCTGCTGATCTCGGACCTGCAACCACGCCAGAGGCGCATCATTAGCGACACGTGACTGCGCGCCTGTGTACCGCGTCTCGAGGCGTGTTGAAGTTGCCTCCAATTAATGGGGGGCCGAAACATTCATAGCATCGATTTCTTTATACTGCTATATCATATCATACATACAAATGGAGATTTCGACTCTGTGAAACCAACCAACACTTTATTGAATTGAATACACCGTTGGCTCAACACTCTTGACCACACCAAGACTCTTGGTTTACACTCGACTGGACTCTCACTCTGCGTTCTTTCACTTCATGCAAGCATCGCCAGACGAAGCCGCTCCAAGCAAAAGCAACATGCTCTCCTTCACCCCAAAGCCAGTGCACTCCTGGGACAACCGTCCTGCCGTCTCGTCGCCTCTATCATCATCTCCAGTTCGCGCCTCATCGCCTCTCTCGGCCGATGAACAAGCGCCGTGCAACCCTCGCCAGGTCCAGTCTTCGCCCATCCGGCCCATCAATTTCAAGTACCAAGCACGTCCTGCGCGGCCAAACCCCGTCATGAGAAGACGAGAAGAGGCCCAAGAGCAGAGGCGGAGGAACTTTTTGCAAAATGTTCGCCAAAAGGCTGAAGACAAGTCCTGGCAGAGGAGGGACATTGAGGGCCAAGTAAGCTCAAGGAAAACCAGCACCGCCATGTTGCGGATAGGCCACTGACAAATTCCAATAGTTTCTGAAGACAAATTGGCTTGCCAATGTTGGCCGTCTGTCTTATGACGCGCCCTCGTTCTCCGAGGCCGATATCGAGGATGCCATGGCCTTCTCCCAGGAGGCTGAGCAGTCGCAGATGGATGACGACACGATCCCGGAGGAACTCGTGGAAGAAGAGCACATGCTTACGTCTTACGAAGAGGAGGTATTGGCCCATCGAGGGTCACAGCTTCCAACGCTGGCTGAGGAGAATGATGAGTACGACGACATCTTTGCCGAGCTCATCTCAAAAGAGGGACAGTTTTCACACCAACAGCAACAGCAGCAATCTTCACAACCTTCAAGTCAGATGGATATTGATTGATTGATCGATTGATTGGGTCGGCGTCATCTTGTCTAGTAACGTTGAATGGTCAAGACGCATGTCAATTGGCGATATGGAGTTTTGGTAATCATCTCGGGACTCTCAGAAAGAGTCTTTTCACTGGCGTTGGATCGGTATACGGTGAAATGTGCTTGCATTTAGATTGCGCACTATGGGTATATGTATAAATGTGCGTGTATATAGTATGGGTGCGCCACGGCTACATGTCAATAATTTATTGCGGAGTGCACTGGTCTTCTGCGCCATTAAAGGCTTCCTGGGCAGAGGCCATATCCCCAACCAGGTCTGACGGCGGCGACCCTGCCGCTTGCATCTAAGATTTGTTAGGCGCATGGCTTCTAGAAAGGATGTGAAGAAGTCGAGGCTCACCCTTTGCATCCTGTCCACGATGTATTCCCTGTCCTTCGCGTTAGAGTCCGAGTAGGTGGGCTCGTTGAATTTGGCCACAATCTCCTCCACAATCGTCTTTTGCTCCATATATCTCTTCAAGTCGTCGGCAGGAACCGAGTCCTTGTTCTTGGCGAGCCAAGCAGGGAACTTGTCATGCAGCTCCTTCATCGGCTCGTACAGAATCTCCTTGTTTGTCAGCTGCTCCATCATGCCCATGAGCATCTTGGAGAAGTCCTCTTCGCTGCCGCCAGCAAACTCGCCGGCCGTAAGCTGCTTGAGCATCTCGGCCAAGAAGTCGTCCTCGCCACCCGCCGCCGCTGCCGCGGTGGCCTGGTCGCCAGACGACTGCATGCGCTCCATGGTACGACGGATCGTGTCTTGAAACGCCGCACCGCTGGGCCCCTCAGTAGCTGGCTGAGAAGGCTTCGGTGCGGCGGCGGCGGGAGCGGGAGCGGGAGCACTCGTAGAGGCACCTGCAGTGGTGCTCGCAGTGGTGCTCGTGGCGGTGCCTGCAGTGGTGCTTGCGACGGCCGGGCTTTTGTCTTTGCTGCTGGTTTGCTGCTCTTCCTCATCGGCCTCGAAGTCTGCGCCCATCTCGGCGCCCATCTGCTTAAACATCTCTTCAAACTGAGCTTGTAGTTCGGGCTGTTGGAACAAGTTCGGTGTCAGTACCTCGTATACGGCGGGCAGAGGGCAAAAGGCGACATACAGATTGCTCCAAGTTGGCCAACAGACCAGCTATGCCTGCCTGCATCCTCTTGGTGACTTCTTCTTCTGACATATTCTCGTAGTCCAGATCAGCAGCCTCTTCTCCCTCCTTTAACGTGTTGTCGTTGATCATCTCCTGCCGGACAGCCTTGAAGCCGTCGAGTAGCTCTAGACATTGTTTAAATCAGAATACAGGTCCATAGCCAATTGGAAAGCTTTGGGAAGCAGGAATAGCAACTGTACCGTCGAGATCATCCAGGTCTTCTTCGTCTGGATCAGGAACATCGTCGTCTAGATCGTCCGACACAGTGGCAGCAGGTGGTGCTGCTGCCGGTGCCGCTGGTGCCACTGGCTGGACATTCTCTTGCTTTGCCCCCGTCTCTTCTCGCTTCGCCGTATCTGCCGCGTCAGACGGAGAGCTCATGGTGCTTCGCTATCACGATCGATGCCGTCGATACAGGAAGCTACAGGCGCAAGATTCGGTATTCTCGAGGTTTGGTCAAATAGCTGCGGCGCTAATGGAGGGGGTAATAGCGTGTACAAGGGCCGGGAAATGCAGGGAAGAGGTCGCAGCTCGGTTCGCTTCCTGGAGGGAATTGCAAGAAGAAGACAAAGAAAAATCGAATCCCGGGATGACGGTAACACCAACTGTATCCAAAACAGAAAGGGTGTGGCTGTTACAGGGTTTGGAAATGGATAATGTAGCCTTGCGCGCCGACAGCTCGTGTCTATAAAGTTACAAGCCCGGCCCGTGCTTGGTGACATGCAGCCGTCTCAAGCTGGATGAGCCGAGGGAACAGAACGGTGCCCCACGGTTGCAGCTAGCAGTCTGCTTCAGTGAGCTTGCCCGCTGTAGGGTGTGCCCCTTTAGGCCTGTGATGGCCTGTAAGTTGGTCGCTATGTCGCTGAAGGGCATGCGGTACCCCGCCACCACAGCTTGATTGAGGCTCTGCAACGCCCATTTCTGCTTGGCTGCAAGGAACCTTGAACTGATGAAGAGATCTCTGCAGTGAACATCCCTGGCCATCTCGGTGGGAAACGCACTAGGCAGATCGCGGCGCTATCCGCAGCCTTACGCTTTGGCAGCTTTTATTTTTAATCCGACAGTTGCTTCTTTTGTCTTCCATCACTCCATTCTGCGCGCAACACTCTTTGTCTTTTTTTCTCTCCTTCACCACTAGAGTTGAACGGGAGACGTTTGTCTTTTTTGCGCGTGCAAAACTCGCCATCTCCGGCAGACTTTTTTTGGGGCCAACTTGCCTTTACCACCAGGCGCTGTCACGACCTGGTCTCGCGACTCGATTGTCGATCTCTCGGTGTAGCATTCCACCATGGCTCTCTGCCAGAACAGATTACAGGAGGAGCGGTATGTGATTCAAGATTCATGGTCATCGGTATTCTAGGAACCCCCAAGGCGCTGACTGATGTACGACTGTTAGGAAGCAATGGCGACGTGACCATCCCTTTGGCTTCTTTGCCAAACCGGCCCGGACAAAGGAGGGAGTGCTCGACTTGAAGAACTGGGAGTGCGGCATTCCGGGCAAGGAGAAGACCATCTGGGAGGGAGGCCTGTTTAAGATCAACATTGCGTTCCCCGATGGTGAGTGCTCGCGTGCGCGATAAGGTGGATTGGGCAGAAACTGACGTTCGTCGTGCTTCTTTAGAGTACCCAACAAAACCCCCAAAATGTAAGACATGAAGGAATTCCCCCCCCCCCCCCCCCCCCCCCCCATCTCTCCTATCTACAGCATCTAACCGGGTTTGCAGGCAAATTTGTCCCTCCGCTGTTCCATCCCAACGTCTATCCCTCGGGCACCGTCTGCCTGTCGATTCTCAACGAGGAAGAGGCCTGGAAGCCGGCCATCACGGTCAAGCAAATTCTTCTGGGTATCCAAGATCTCCTCAACGACCCCAATCCCGAATCACCCGCGCAAGCCGACGCATATAACCTCTTCAAGAGAGACAAGGCCGAGTACGAGAAGCGTATCCGCCGCGTGGTTCGCGAGAACCCGGCGCCGTAACGGTCTTGTTTCGGAGAAAAGGGGGGCTTTTTTAGATGTGGAGGATAATCCTTACTGAGAAGATTGGCCATGGCGTTGGATGGGGGGCAATACCAGGACAAATGATTTTCAACTCTTTCTTTTTTTTTCCTTTTAGCAAATATCATGAGAGATAGTCATGGCTATAGTCGGCATGCCAGAACGCCATATGGAGACTGATTAGATACGGGGGTAGCATCGGCGACAGATTCCAAACATTAAAGACGATGACTGTTTGCTCGGTCCGGTGGAACGGCGTTCTTGGTAGATACTAGCACGTTTAATTAAATTAGCAGCACGAGAGAAGAATTTACAGCGCTATCAAGACTAGGACGGACTATGTATGGGGAAGCATCTCCATAGTAGAGTGAACCACGGTAAAGTGTAAAGCCGCCCTTTGTTTGACATCATCAAGGGCACACAAGCGACAATCAGCAATGCCCGACCCCAGTCCGCCACGTGCATTTCTTCCATTCTGATCTAAGCTGAGCTGCATAGCTGTCATATGAATGCCACGTTACCCAAAAAGCATAGACAGCTGTAGTTGTAAAGGAGAACCTATCCTCTCGCTTCGTGGCTTTGCAGGGTATTGGACGCGATAAGCCGTCAGCATATGCTCTCTTCTAGGTAGGTCGTTTAACAACTTGACACCAGCCAGGCATTGGAATTGCCCTTATCAGTAGCCTGCGTTTGTTCACTTTAGGTAATTGGCAACATTGGATGGCTTGCCGCCAATGAGATGGAACAGAATAAACTGCGAGTGACTCTGAGCGAGCCGAAGTCGGCCGCCCAAAGCTAGCAGCTTTAGCCTGGCTGGGCTGCGTCTTAAATTTTTAAAGATGGCCGCAACAAGAGTCATGGCCACTGTTTCGTTACTCTAAATTCCACGTCCGGACCCAGATTCCTCTTCTTACAACAATCTACTGCTCTCTCTAGAGAATTCTGCATTTTCTTGTTCCTTTCCATCGTACCTATTCGAGTGAGGAAACTTCCGTCGCAGAACCGCAAACATGTGTGGCATTTTCGCTTGCCATTGGTACGTCGCAACCTGGTCCCCTGGTCCTCTGCCGCCCGTCGATCGCGTGCAGTGGACAACGGCACTTTGTACCTCTTAATTTTTTTTTTGGAGGGGCATCTTCAATCCGATCACCCCGCCATCTTTCGGCTCATCGCGAACAATGGCAGAACTGACACATTTGCTTCAAACAGTCATCCTGACGTTCAAAAGTTCAAGCCTACAGCGCTGAAGCTGTCTAAGGCGTAAGTAGCTATAATTCCTGCCGATAACAGCTTCAATTGACAAGTATATCTTAGGATCCGACACCGTGGCCCCGATTGGAGTACGTCTTGAGCCAATTGATACGATGAGTGCTGTATAGCGAAACGAAGAGCTGTTGAGCTGACTGTGTGGTTTGTTTACAGGCGGCAGCGTCATCTCTCACAACACAAGTAAGTCGATTGGCTTTGAGTACATCAATTGGAGTCTTGGGCTGACATATTTGCGTAGTCCTCTGCCATGAGCGTCTTAGTATCGTCGGTGTTGGTAAGTCTCGATCCTCAACGGTACATTTTGCAGAATCAAGCGCTCGCTCACACACGAGATAGAGTCTGGCGCCCAGCCCCTGACCAATGCCGATGACACACTCATTCTTGCCGCCAACGGCGAGATTTACAACCACCGTCAGGTCCGAAAGCACTTGAAGGAGCCCTATCACTTCAAGACAACATCTGACTGCGAGGTCATCATTCCTCTGGTAAGTTTTCGGAGCCCAAAGGGGGGATTACGAACAAGATGGAGAGTCGAAGACTGACATTGCTGCTCTACCATAGTATTTGGAGCACGATATCGACGCCCCCAACTACCTAGATGGCATGTTCTCCTTTGTTCTATATGACAAGAAGCAGGACCGCACCATTGCCGCCCGCGACCCCATCGGCATCACAACATTGTACCAGGGATGGTCATGGAAGGAGCCTGGAGCTGTGTACTTTGCCTCGGAGCTCAAGTGCCTGCACCCCGTCTGCGACAAGATCGTGGCCTTCCCTCCCGGCCACGTCTACGACTCAAAAACCGGCGAGACGACCCGTTACTTCAAGCCTACTTGGTGGGATCCCACCAACGTGCCCTCTGCCCCGATCGACTACAAGGCCATCCGAACTTCACTCGAGACCGCTGTTAGAAAGCGTTTGATGGCTGAAGTCCCTTATGGTGTGCTTCTCTCTGGCGGTCTCGACTCTAGTCTGGTTGCGTCTATTGCCCAGCGAGAGATGCTGAGACTCAGGGAGAAGGCCGAAAAGTCTAGCGGCACCGAGACTCCTGCGGAGGCTGACCTTGACCACGGAGAAGGCCTTGTCGGTGTTGACGACGACGACAACCTATCCACTGTCACCTACCTGCCGCAGCTCAACTCCTTCTCTATTGGTCTCCCCGGATCTCCCGACAACGAGGCCGCTCTCAAGGTCGCCAAGTTCCTCGGCACCAAGCACCACGTCATGACATTTACAATTGAGGATGGTCTCAACGCGCTGTCAGATGTCATCTACCACCTGGAGACTTACGACGTCACAACAATCCGAGCCTCCACACCCATGTTTTTGCTCTCGCGCAAGATCAAGGCCATGGGCATCAAGATGGTCTTGAGTGGCGAGGGTAGCGATGAGATTTTCGGTGGCTACCTTTACTTCCATGCTGCTCCTGATAAGAAGGCGTTCCACGAGGAGACGGTCCGCCGTATTAAGAACCTGCACCTTGCGGATTGTCTGCGAGCCAACAAGTCCACCTCGGCATGGGGTCTCGAGGCTCGTGTGCCTTTCCTGGACAAGAAGGTATGTTGAAAATTTACATCTGGAATGCCCCTCTACTTTACACTAACACATCTTCCTAGTTCATTGAGACTGCGATGAGCATTGACCCTCAGGAGAAGATGATCACTAAGGACAGAATGGAGAAGTACATTCTCCGAAAAGCCTTTGACACGACCGATGAGCCCGGTACTCCCGCCTATCTGCCCGACTCTATCCTGTGGAGACAGAAGGAGCAGTTTTCTGACGGTGTCGGATACGGATGGATCGATGCGCTCAAGGACAACGCCGAGCTCCACGTCACCGACGAGATGATGAAGAACCCTAAGGCTGAGTGGGGTATCGATATTCCGGATACCAAGGAGGCGTACGTATAATTCACGGTGGCGTTTAATGACACAAGGCTAACTCATTATCCTAGTTACTGGTACCGACTCATGTTTGACGAGCATTTCCCTCCTCGCTGCGCTTCCACCGTGGAGCGATGGACGCCTACTTGGTCCAAGCAGACGGATCCTAGCGGCAGGTTCGTACTTTGTTTTTGTTGCTTAGCATCGTTGGATGTGAATGGATTTTGCTAATATGATGTACAGAGCTATCGCGACTCACAACGCCAAGTACGACAACGCCGAGTAAAGTATGCATGTGGAATATTGTCAAATATTTTCGCAGGTGCTAGTGAAGATGCATCCCAGGAAGTGGAAGAATATACTACTACCAGGTGGTATATGGTATACAGGCAGAAAAGTTTAACATCACAAAATAGCCAAGAGTCTAGAATAGTGCCGTCCTTTGTAGTTGTTTGTATATATCCGAGGTCCGGACATGGCTCGGCATTCGAGATGAAATACACTTGGAGCGCTATTGCGCCATTGGTTGAATTTAAGAGCGTCTATTGCGTGCATGTTTACCACTGAAGAAGTTGGCCTGACGTTATTTTACAGCCGATGCGGTGATGAGCGGCTTTACTTTGTCGACATGGCCAGGACCAGGGAAGTATTGGACTCTATGCTAAATCCAGGAACAAGGATAGGGGACAAGGGGCTATTGTGTTAGTGAGGTCGTCTATTAGGCATAGCAGCTTTGCCCCGCGTTGTTCACACACAACATGCATTGACGTCCATGATGTTCTCGCCAGCACAGCATGAAGCGATAGTCCAGTACTTGAACAGACGGCGCAGTTGACGCATGAAATTGAAACATACCAAGGTATCACAATATCATGCAAACAATCCTCAAAGCCATAAAAACCATCACAGCTCCCCCACGTGGTCACAGCACACGCCCCAATTGAGTTTAGACCCTGGCCATCCGCCATATGCCCGGCCCGACATCAGCCGACGCTCTCCCTCGTCTTTCCCCAACCAACCGGCCGGCCAATCAGCGGCCTCGCCTGTGCCCAGAACATTTTCCCTCGCCTCAAACCTCCAGACTAGAACCTCTTCTCTTTTTGGTCTGATCCTATTTCCTGTTAGCACACCGCAATCATCCTCCCCTTTGCCTTCGTCTGCAGCCCATCTTGAATTCCTTTCTCCCAAAACCGCCAAAATGTCTATCCCCGCCTTCTCCGACATTGCCAAGCCGGCCAACGACGTATGCGCTCCTTTCCAGCTGGTTTTTTTTTTCTGGTTTCCTGCTCGGCTCTTGTTTGCCCCTCGGCTAGGAGCTCGAGAGGATACCTCAGTAACGAACGCGGCTGACCTTGCTTTTTTTGCGCCATATAGCTCCTTAACAAGGACTTCTACCACCTGTCCGCCACCACCTTCGAGTTCAAGGACACTGCTCCCAATGGCGTTGCCTTCAAGGTGACCGGCAAGTCCAGCCACGAGAAGGCCACCTCTGCTGCTGTGAGTTTTGCTCCACCCTGCCCAGTCTTTCTGCCGTCTTCTCCTTGACGCTTCCCCTCCCCCGCCACTCGCGAGGGCCTAGAAAACAACAGCAAGACTGACACGGCCATTGCCAATGTAACAGATTGAGGGAAAATACACCGACAAGCCTACCGGTACGACATCCCACCTGTCCCAAGACTTGAGACACGCAAGGCTCTCTCCTCCACATCCCCCCTGGAGAGCGCGCTTTTCGAGCCTCGTTGCTTGGGTCGCAATTTAGGGCCATTGACTTTTTACTAACGCTCCTCGGCGTCCACAGGCCTGACCCTGACCCAGACCTGGAACACCGCCAACGCCCTCGACACGAAGATTGAGGTCAGCGACTCCCTCGCCAAGGGCCTCAAGCTCGAGGGTCTCTTCAACTTCCTGCCCGCCACCGCCGCCAAGGGCGCCAAGTTCAACCTGCTCTTCAAGCAGCCCGGCTTCCACGGCCGCGCCTTCTTCGACCTCCTCAAGGGCCCCACCGCCAACGTCGACGCCGTCGTCGGCCACGAGGGCTTCCTGGCCGGTGCCAGCGCCGGCTATGATGTCAACAAGGCTGCCCTGACCGGCTACAGCGCCGCCGTCGGCTACATCGCCCCCCAGTACAGCGCCGCCATCACCGCCACCGACAACCTGAGCGTCTTCGCCGCTTCCTACTACCACAAGGTCAACAGCCAGGTCGAGGCCGGTGCCAAGGCCACCTGGAACTCCAAGACCAGCAACACTGTCGGCCTCGAGGTCGCCAGCAAGTACCGCATTGACCCCGTCTCCTTCGCCAAGGTTCGTATCCTCTCTATCCACACCCTAATGACATTCATTCTCTGTACAACTTTGCTTACCATTTTTTGTTTTCGAAATGAACAGGTCAAGATCAACGACCGTGGTATTGCCGCCCTTGCCTACAACGTCCTCCTCCGTGAGGGTGTCACCCTGGGTCTCGGTGGCTCTTTCGATACCCAGAAGCTCGACCAGGCTACCCACAAGCTCGGTGCCAGCTTCACCTTCGAGGGTTAAGCCTCGGAAAACCCCCCCTAGCACTCTCCTATCGTCATTTGATATCTCACATGCATGCAATGTGCGCGTGAGATGTTAATGGGCGAGGTTGGCTTGGTTGCTATTTTGCGCAACTTTGTCTCCATTCAGAAGCGCCCCTCCTTTGAAGTTTTTGAAAAAAATTAAAACGAAAAAGGGGGGCTTGCTTCTTTACGATTTTTGATCTCGGGTGGTAGATAGATGCCTTTTTTCTCTTTTCGAGCAACCGGGTATTGAACAACAAAAAAAGAATAAAGAATATTTTGCGCAAGTGAACATACGCGGTTGCTGTCTGTCTTGTCTGTCTGCCTGCCGGTCGATGTTCTGTTTATGTTTATGTTTGTGATGTCTATTTTTCCTTGTTGCTCTCTTCTTTTGGTGTTGAAAAGCAAAATGTCGCAAAAATATGTGTATATTAGCGTACGCTCGCTCTCTGTACCACAATTGTCTGTGTAATGCTAATGCGCAATGGCTTTATGAGTAATACAACTAAACAACAACTCTTCATTATGACATTATATCTTATTCTCTTGACTATGAGCAAAGACATTCCAAATTAATCATATTGCTGAGAATCAGGTGTCATGACATTATAATGGGCATTGCTCGCCCATACCCTCATTGCCGCTATCTATGTAAATTCGCTCTATTCTTTGTACAGTCTTCCCTATCCCACTCCAGGCGCCATCTACACACGCTCCCACATCCGCCTCACGACTCCTTCTCCTTCTTCTGCCTCCCCAGGCGCATAAACTGCAGATACACCGCCGGCGCAAGAAACGTCGCCGCCAATATCCCCGCCACAATCAAAAAGTGCCCTGCCAAGCTCGTCTGCGGCTCAAACTCTATCCCATCATCCCCCACAGCCCTTCTCTGCCGCTGCCACCGTCGGTGATCCTCCCGCTCATGCGTCCGCGTATGGCCCGCCTTGTCGAAATGCGGCACGTGCTGGTCCCGGAAATGGTGAGGGTCAGACCCCGGGCCCATACCAGCATAATGATGCGCATGGTGAAAGGCGCTGGTATTCCAAGGGTTGGCGCGGTCCGTCTGAGCTCCTGAAGCTGCTGCGCCGCCGGTCGACTCTTCGTGTGCCTGGTGGCGCTTCTCCGCTTGGGCGCCATATCCGCCGCTGCGATAGAAGCTTGGCGGGGGCCCGCGAAAGGTTCCTCTGCGGCGGCTCAGGCCGGAAGGGGGACGGCCGCCGGCGGGATTGGTACTGTGATATGAGGCGTGGTGGTGGTGAGGATGGTGGTGATGTTCGTGGAGGTGCAACACCTCGCGGTCGTAGGTGGCGCGGCGAGAGGCATTGGATAGAACGGTGTAAGACTCGGAGAGGAGAGAAAAGTTGTGGGCGGCGTCGGGGTCGGAGCGATTTGCATCGGGGTGGTGGGCTTTGGAGAGCGCATAGAAGGATCTATAGGCAAAGCATTAGCCATCAGAGTCTTGAAATACTGGAATCGAATCGCTATCCATACTTTTTGATCTCGGCCGGAGAGGCATCGGGTGATACCTTCAGCCGTTCATAATGATTCATCCCCTCAAAGCTGCCCCTCGCAAGCTCCCTCGACGCATGAAATCCTCTCTTGCAACCATCACAACAGCGCCTCAATCGGCCTCCAGCCGATGTCGAGTTGGGAGTCCAATTCGAGGCCGGAGCCGCACCAAGCCAGTATTGCCCGTGTGCCTTGATAGCAGATTCACTGGTCACGCAACGTCGTGATATTGGTTGCGCAAAAAGACAAGAGACGGTGGCGAGAGTGCGCGGGAGGAGTGGCATGCCTTGCGTATCCTCATCACGTTGGAGAGAAGAGGGAGTTGAGAAGAGAGAAAGGCGAGGTGTAAGTGAATCCTAGTACTGCAGACTACTGTAGGGATAGAGTTGGTTGAATTGATAGCGCGAGGTGATGTAATCGATCAATCCAATAGCCTTTGGCGGATCTGCATATGCAATGCTGGGGGGCCAGTGGCCGTAGCGGGGTAGATGGTGACAGTGGGCTATCAGGAGCACAGCAATAAGGAAAGAGTATCACAGAATATTACATTAGTATTCGATAGAGCTATAATGACATGAATAGTGAATAGCCTTGTATACCAACTGAAATTCGAAACAACTCGCTTTGAAGACATGCCTTGTAAATGTCCAGAAATGTCCAGAAAACCTCACTATGCTCCGTTGGGATGGACATCTTTTTGGCCAGGTACTCACGTGCATCCCTGCGCCGATCTTATAATACATCTCGCTCACACTTTTACCCCTATCTATATCCTCATCTCAGATCGTTTCCCCATCATATGCATGTATATATAACCATCACATCAGACATTTCCTTTGAACGCCGTCTTCACACCATCCTCACACCACCGGCCGCTTGAACGGATGCGCCTCCGTGTTAAACACCCACTCGTCCAAGTCGATCGCGCCTTCATCATCGAAAATCAAGTAAAAGTACTTGAGCGTTTCAGCCAGCCAAAACGTCTATACTGGAAGTTAGCAGTTGCCCATTGGTCACATCATATTTTCTCTTTGTGATTTGGTTGGGAAACTCACCTCCATCACGTCGCCGTTGGTGCCCTTGCTCACGGTAACGTCTTCAACAATGGCAAACGCCAGGTCCACCTCCGTCTCTCTGACAATATTCTCCCACAACCTCCACGCCGTATCCCTCCAAACCTGATCCCCGGTAATGCGGTACATGTAAAACACACTCTCAATGGCTTCGGGCCGTAAGAGATAGTGTTTAGCCTTGACGTTCACAAAGCCCGGGGGTAGTCTTGGGTCATTACTCAGGGGCAAAAAAGTTTCGTCGTATGGGCAGGGCCCATCGAGTTTCTTGCAGCCTACCAGGTCTGCTGCCTCGGGCATGATGCCAGAGGCGAAGGAGTCATACGCCCATACACAGCCGGACGAGAGGCGGGAGCCCAAATCGACATAGTCGTCTCGCTTGAAGAGCTTGCCAGCCATTGCATACATGCCGCCTGCAAAGCAAGTCAGGTGCTGCATCTCATAAATTCGCTCGACATTGCCGTGGTCTACTAGTGCATTTCCAGCCATGAGAATATTCTCGTCCTTTGGAGTCATGGGACGATATAGCAGGTAGTCCCTAGCGGTATCGAGAGCCTTGATGGCCATTTCGGGATATTGGGGGTCCAGTCCCCCCAGAAGAACGGGCATCTTGACCAAATATTCGTACATGGAATCGGCGCCAGCTCCGATGGTGTATCGAGTCTCAATCAGCTGCTCATCGCGAAAGTTCATGGTCACTGGCCAAAGGCCCGGAAGGGAGGTCTCGTTCTGGAAGCGATAGTAGAACTGCTTGATGCGCTCCGTGGCGTCGTAATACTTGGGATCGCCCGTGATCTGTGAGAGGCGGGTAAATTCCATGCAGAGAGTGCCACCGGCAGCCCCCGACATGCTGTCATCGGCTGTCTGTTCGCCCTTCTTGGCCTTGCTGTAGTCAAGCCAGTGTGATGGCAGACGGTTCGGGGTATCAAAGGTGGCATAGAGTGCATCACCAAGCTCAATTGCCTTTGCACGCAAGACGGGCTCCTGGGAGAGGTCGTATGCCGCAAGCAACCCGCCAAGATATCGAATAGTCACCTCGAACAGGTTGATAACGTTGTTGTCGTGGGTCGTGGCCCAGTCGATCACTGCCACTTCTTTAACGGCCAGATAGAAGTCTTCCTTGAGGTCCATGATCCACAGGGTATCCAACGCATCCACCACCTGTGCCATCCAACCGCTGAAGGTATCTTTTCCACCGCCTGAGAGGGGTTGCAGTTGGTCCTTGCCCCACGCATGGGACTTGTACGCCTCCCAGCTCTTGATGAAGGCATTCTTGACAGCCTGTTTCCGAGTGCTGGAGGTGGCGTCTTGGTTCTCTGAATGGTTCTTCAGCTGCACCTTGGGAAAGGTAACGGGTGTTCCCTGCGGTAACATCTTCATGTCCTTGACGGGATGATAGACCTTGGCCTTGGCCCAATTGTAGCTGCTGGGCACATACTTGAATCTGCCGACGGTGGGAGATCGGGGCACGACATCAAAGCCGCTCCAGAGGAAGAGGGCGACAAAGAAGAAGAAGGCCACAAGCGCAACATAGCGGCGAGGGACTCGGCCCTGGATCTGGTTGAATATGGAGGCCATCGGTAGGTTACGGTGAGCACATGGCTTTTTATACAACGGCCTTGAGATGCAAAATGTTTCCAAAATTCGGTGCGTCCCGAGACGGCCGAGAGTGAATCGAGATAGCTTCGAAAAGAAACAGTAACCAGAACAAAGAACAAAAAGAGCAGAACGGAACAAAGAGACAGCAGCGGCACAGCAACAAAGAAAGCACAAAGAAAGAGAGAAATATTTACAACCAACGGCGACTAGGGGGGAGAGGGAACAAAGCCCGCCAAGGTCCAAGTCAGCACGGGTGGCAGCCCGTCTTGGCGGCCAAAGTCCCCTAAACGCCAGGAGCCACCCCTTGTGACAGTTCAGTTGGAGAAAGCTTCAGCTGAGCTTGAGCAACTCACATCTATGATCCATCCATCTGCTAAGCCACAGAGTTATTTTAACAGCCCCCCAATACTCAATCCAAGCCGCAGTTTTGATCCTCCTTCATTCCTTCCATACCTTGGCAAATGCCTCTTACACCCATCCACCCAACAGCGCATTCGGTTTTCTTCCTCTGTGTTTTTTCTCGCTCTCTCGCCTTGTTCCGAGGGCACCGGACGAAAATTACTAGCGCACCGTCACTAGCCTAAGCCCCGAAGATGGTAATTTAGCCCCTAAAACGGTAAAGCGCCACATTCTTTAGATCCAGAACGAAATAGAGTGCGGAGGTTCAGATGTCGGGCTTGATTGGCTGGCGTCTAAATAGTTTCGCGGGAACTTTGTGTGCTTTTCTGCTGTCTTTCTCCTGTGCACGGGCAAATTTACAGGGCAATAGTTGTTGACTTGTCAAGGATCCATGGGTGTCGTGTCAAATTAGCGTATGTGGATTCATGACATGGTACATACAAAGACACCATATGGAATCACCAAATAGTTACTCCGTAAATGCTGGCTGCCTTATCGTCCTTGTGTGAAAGCACTTCTTCGGGTCCAGTACCCAGAGAGATGGGTGCTCTATGATCCCCAAATAGCCCCCTATCCCTGCACCCCTATTCTCAACGGTCTATCGTGTGGTAATACGAGTAAGCATGTACCTGCATATTTCGGAGTTGGCATCACCACTACGCTCCCTTTTACAGTAGCAGCGCCCTCAAGCTAGCACGAATCGGCGCCTCGGTCATTCCCACCAAATATCTACAGTACTACAGGTAGACTAGGACCACTTGGGCAACCGATAGCGTGCCGTGCCGAAACTTCAATTTTATCAACACACCCGAATTCAAAGAATGACTGTTATACTAATTCATCTACGTCTCGGTAAAAGAGCGGCTATAGTTGGCATTAAAAGATCAACTTGCATCTTCTCAAACAACAGCAGGACAAGCGGCCTGTAAACTTGCGAGAGGGTCCAGGCTCAGCAACGCCTCAGATAGGTAGCGAGTTGCCAATATGGATGGAACCCTACTCTCCGGCGGCCCGCCCGCAACTTCATCTTCCTTCTCCATCAAATAAAACAAAGAATCATCCTCAAGTCGTTGTCGTTCTTCCCCTACCTGCTCATCGCACATCTTGAAAGAGCAGTCGCAGTGGTTCTCACTGCCACTCGCCGTTGAGAGCGAGTGTCAAGCAGGTTGTCTCGACAGGTCTGACCACAAAACCCTGCTCATCTCGACGGTGAACTAGTTTCAACTACGACACGCATCTGCGGCAATAAGCGGAATTGCCAGGCACGAAGTGATCGTATTCACTCAGTCTGTTGGATTGTTCGTTTTCCCACGACCGGTTCGGCGGAGCGGCTGTTGTAGCCATCACGTTGTTGATGAGTCCCACGGAAGCTATTGCTCGTACTGTAGAGCCCTTGGGCGATATCCTTGTAATCATCGCTTGCTCGTGCAATGATGTCATTCTGAGAGCCTTGCGCTTGTCACTCAATCGTACCCTCCACCAATTTGGCTGTGGAAAGCTGTGCTGATGCTTTTCTCATCGTCGTCGTAGCGTCGACCATAGCCGCTGCCAAGGTTCATGCGGCCGCTGCTTTCCACGTAGTGCTTCAGTCGGTCGCTCTGACTGTACGAGACAGCTCGCATTCCCGTCACAACATCGTGTAAGCCAGCGCCTAGACTGACGCCGCCTTGGCCAATCCCCTTGGCACCAATGACGCTGGCTGAGGCATCCGTCAGCTCAGAGTTGGCCACGCTTTCGCCGGCGACACTTTCGGGCGCTCGGTTGCGGCCCTTGTGTCCCCGTCCCGGCGCCGACACTCCAGGTAGCCCGGGCCACTGCTCAGGCGCAAAGCTGGAGAACATCGGTGGGAAAGCCGAGTTGAGCGCAGCGCCTCCAAAGGCTGAGCCCTGAATCGAGGAGACGTCGTCTGGGATGTAGGAAACCATGGAGCCGGCGTCAAAGTCACGACCAGGAGGACCGCCGTTGAGCCTGCCATTTTGCTGCCTTGCACCCGGGTACTGAGACGGCTGGCTGTTCTTCTGGCGGTAGCTCACTCTTGGGCGGCTAAACTGCAACAGACATGCCTGCAAGTTGGTAAGGGGTCCCTCGACGAAGCACTTGCGATCCTTGAAATGAGCAAGGAGGTTGTGCCAAAGCTCATGCTTAGACAGAACCTTGGGGTTGCCAAGAATAACCAGACCATACTTGGCTCGGGTGAGAGCAACGTTGAGACGGCGAGGATCTGACAAGAATCCGATGCCCTGGTTGTCGTTGGAACGGACACAAGATAGGACAATGAAGTCCTTTTCACGGCCTTGGAATGCGTCCACCGATGCCACCTCCACGTCCTTGTACAACTCCTTCTTGTAGGTACCGGAGTTTTGCATGGTTGAAACGATATAGCTGCGCTGGCCCTCGTATGGTGTAATGACTCCAATCTCGGATGGCTTCACGCCAGCCTTGAAGAAACGTGTCACTGTCTTCTCCACATTCGACGCTTCTGTTCTGTTCAGGTACGAAGTACCAGAGGTGGAAATTTCCTCGTGGCCAATGTTGGACCAGAACATCATGGGCATCTCAGTCACGGGCCAGGGGAAGTCGACATCCTTTCGAACTCGTTGCTCATGGGTAATACCATTCTGCAGGGTACCGTCGTAAAACATGTTGGAAGGGAACTCTGATAGGCATGGGTGCATGCGGTACTGGGTCTTTAGCGGAATGGGGTTGATTTTCAAGTTGATCAACCGTTCAAAGAGAGACCTGTTGAGACCAGCCTTGGCCGCCTTCTTGTTCATAATGACGGGTCCCAGCTGCTTATGGTCTCCGACCAGGACGACCTGCTTGCATCCGAGAACGAGGGGAATCATGCATTCTGGCTCGGCCGACTGTGTAGACTCATCAATCAGGACATTTCGGAACTTCATCTTGGAGAGTCGCGGGTCGCCTGCACCAACGCAGGTGCAGCAAATGACATCTGCGTTGCTCAAGATCTCTCGTTCGGCAGCCTTGGTGAGCTGTCTTAGCTTCTTCTCATCCTGGCTCGAAAGTTCTCCAACTTCGACCTTCAGTTGCGATAGCTTCACGAGTTCACTGTTGTGCTCCGACATGCGGACCTGCTCATGCAGCGCCAGGAAGCTGACAGACGACTCCACATCCTCTCTGGACTTGGCCGTAAGTCGGACCACCTTGAGACCTGTGCGGTGTATACGCTCACAGAGCTGGTCTACGGCAACATTGGACGGGGCGCAGACGAGAACTTGGCTGCCGCTCATCTTTGCAAGGTGATAGATGATGGTGGCAGAGGTGACAGTCTTTCCGGTTCCAGGGGGTCCTTGAATGAGACTGAGAGGCTTCTGCAGAACGGCTCTGATTGCATCCACCTGGCCCTGGTTCAGGTCAGGAAGCCCGGGAGCAGACCACTTCTTAGGCAGCGTGACTTTCATGGGTGGCGGCTGGCAGATATGGCCGAGCAGGATGTGGAAGATGTATCCCGAAACACTCATGTCGTCAACGGCGAACGTCTTCATGGCGAGTTGCATGCGATCGTACGAGGTAGCCTTCCAAACGTAATCGGCCGAGAAGTTGTGAGAGAGGTCGATAGGGACCAGCTTATCGTTGCCAGTCTTGCGAAGTTCGAGGCAAACTTCGTCAGATTGGCTGTTTGGGATCTTGATGACGTATCCAACTCCCTCCCATTCCTCTCTGAGCTCGCCAGTGTAGCGCAGTCGCATCTCGTCGCCGACTGCGAGTTTGACATCACCCGACTCGATTTTCTGTAGGTTAAAGCTAGCAATGTGTTTGTTATTGAGAGCATAATCCCAGCGAACGGTCAAGCCATCTTCCGACTGTGCTTCCTTGAGCTTCTTATCGTAGTCAGATTCCATTTTAACAAGAGGACCAAAGATATTTTGATAGTGGTAGGGGTCATCATAGGTCAGCTGAACGGGGAGAGGATCGTCGTCGATGTTGGAGGCCTTCTCCAAATCTTGAATTGTCGCATCCGGCTCCTGCTTCCACATTTCTTCGAGCTTGGCAATCGTGTTCATCGTCAGGTGGCGGGCACGCAACTGTTCAGCATCAGATGGAGGGTTCACTAGCCAGGGCAAAAATGCCCGTTCCTCGATGAGGGGCTCCCATCGCGATGTATCCCAGTTCATGTCCTTGTTAGAGTTGGCGGCAGCGCAGGGTTGGCGGCATAGCAAGACGACCACGGCGTCGGATTTCGCGGGGATGAATCCAAGAATAAAGGCATTTTTTGTTCCACAGCTATAGCACTCCAGCACAGTATCTCCGAGTGTCGATTCGGGGTGCAGTTGCACTTCCTTGTGTCGTGCGCGAACCAGATGATTGACGATGTGGGTCGAGGAACCACTGCCGCGAGCACTGCAGAACCATTTGTTGCACGTAAGACACTTCACGACGCAAGCCGGAGAGTGAATACCACAGTATCTTTCCACATCATGTTAGCCTATATCAACCACGAACCGCATGGGATTGCTCACGCGCATGCATGAGGTGGAAGTTCCTTCTCCTCCTCGGGGTGCTTCAATTTCATGCCCATCATTTGGTCAATGGGAACGCTATTGAGGCTGTCATTATCGTCCTCCTCAAATGCTTCCGTCTGGTTGTCATCGTCGTCGGCTCGGCGCCGGCCACTCTGGCCGCCATATTTGCCGTAAAGGAGAGCCTCGTCAGGGTCGAGCGCCGAGAGATCGTCTGCACCGGCCTTGATGGCCGCAGCTGAGTCGGAAATGAGGTGATTGCCCACGTGGGTGAACGCGCCCTCCATGTTGTATCGGTGAGTAGGGGCAAATGCGCCGAATGGTGCTGCGATGGTGATAAGTCAGCCTCGAAGCGAGCGAGAGTGAATTTGTTGGCAGTTGTGACACAAGAGGGGAGGAAGAACGTGTGACAGTATTACGAAGCGGAGGAACGCTCAAGTAGTTAAATACCAAAGCAATCAGGAGGGAAAGCTACCTGGCAAGTATAAATTTTTAAAGTCTGGAAAAATCCGCTGCGACAAGCTTCGGCGCGGGATAGTTCAAGGGAAGGGATTCGTGCTCCTCGTCAACGGCCTCACATCATCGCCGCAGACGCCGGGCGGGAGACAGAAAAGAAAGAAACAGAAAGGCTGCGACCAGAATATTCGAGTTCTCAGTCTGGCTTTTCGGGCAAAGGTTTGTCGGTGAGGGCGTGCTGATCTAAAAGTCAGAAAGTGTTTTTCTGCACCGAACAGCCTGGATCTATTATCAAAGAGGTGGAAGCGGCTAGACGGACCCTGGCGCACCATGGATTGCTAGGCTTTGGTGGGATATATGCGCCCACGTGATAAGGTGGGCGGGTTATCGATAAGCTCGAAATTCGGCAGAACTGATAAGCCAACTTTTTTCGACTGTCTTCGCGCCAGCCTTGAGCTCAACCAGTCAAACCTGTTCATCAAGACTTTGAGCAGCCAATATGATTGTGAGTTGCAATGAATGTCATATGGATATTGAATGGGGATCTTTGATTTACTAATTGGATGATTGCAGCGCAAACAAGCACGCCAGAGGCGGGATTACCTGTACCGACGAGCGGTTCTGCTGCGAGATGCCGAAATCAGTGAGAAAAGAGCTAAGCTGAGAGCCTCTCTCGCTTCGGGAAAGCCATTGGACCCGACAATCGCCAATGACAAGTCACTGAGGAAAGATTACCAATATGATGAATCACGAGACCTTACTACGAACGAGCAGTTGGACTTGGACGACGAGTATGCGCAGCTGTCCGGTATCGTCGACTCTCGAGTTCTTGTAACGACTTCTCGCGACCCCTCGGCCAGATTATCAGCCTTCGCAAAGGAAATCAGGCTTCTTCTACCAACTTCCATCCGAATGAACCGTGGTAACCTCATCTTGCCTGATCTCGTCAAGTCTGCACAGTCTGCAGGCCTATCCGACATGCTTCTGCTTCACGAGCATCGTGGTACACCAACGGCTTTAACCATTTCTCACTTCCCTCACGGACCGACAGTATCATTCTCCCTACACAACGTTGTGCTCCGCCACGATATTCCTGGTAGCGTTCGAGGAACCGTGTCAGAGTCATACCCTCACCTCATCTTCGATGGCTTCACTACTCGCTTGGGAGAGCGGGTTGTTAAAGTCCTAAAGCACTTGTTCCCGCCCAGAGAGCCAATTACTAGCAAGACCAAGATTGGTAACCGAGTGGTGACGTTTAAAAATATCGACGACAGCATTGAAGTCAGACACCACGTTTTCGTACGGACAGGCTACGATAGTGTTGAGCTTGCCGAGGTTGGCCCCCGAATGACGATGAGGATATTCGAGATCCGTGGCGGTACACTTGAGAATAAGGACGGTGACGTGGAGTGGCATCTCTCTCAATACACACGAACATCCAAAAAGAAGAATTATCTTTAATTCACGGCGAGGGAAGTTGCATCTGCAAATCGAGATTCCGACCTCTTCTCTTTGCATACTTCACGTTACTCCTAGAATACCAAGCGGCCTGTGGTTGGACGAACTGGGTGTAACCAAGTTGTGGCGGGCTTCAGACAGAACTAAAGCTCAGACTAGCTGACCCCAAGGCCAAAGTGCACTTGATGGAAAGTCAGTAATCATGTCGAGAGTGCTTCGCCACGATGGCGACGTAAAGCTTCGTCAACGGCTCCAAAGTTACAATACTTGTATACACCACCGAGAGTATTGTAATGAGGATGGGAGGGGAGTCGAAAGAGATTGCGTGTATCTCATTGGTTTACAATGGCTAATGTATGCGCATTGGCGATTGACGAATCCAAGCGGGTAGTGGGATTGAATTTTCTAGACACACTGTGGGATCACGACTGTATATAATGAAGTTTCAGGTTATTGTACATACACACTGGGCCTTTTGTGGTGAAATTAATTGATTTTTGAACCAATATGAATAATAAATAAATAGGAAGGGTTCGGTATCAATTGACGCTACCAGACAGGTATGAAGATGAAAATGGGTGATTACATACTTTCACAGAGATGTCAGGAACCACTGCATGTGAATTGCAATGGAACCGTTTGTGAGCACGTCTTTTAAACAGCGCTGAGCCATGAGCTGCACGGATTTTGCACTAATGGATCGCCTAGTAGGCACATGCACATACTAGAGCAGGAAGAGGAGATCAATTGATGCAAAATACATGTACCAGAGGATGTAACCGCTACTACTGTACGCCCTGGATGAATACGAAGCTACCGACCCCTGCCCATCATCTGATCCAACAAACATCTGACGTGCCGCTCCTCGCATGAATCGTCCAGTGTGTCTTGGAGCGCAATTCGGCGCAATTACAAACGACATAAATGGGTGGGATTCTCATTGCTGTGTTTTTGCGTTTGATATGGATAACCAGCCAGGACAGACCCTGATGAAAAGGTTATTTCCCAGATGGCGATCAACCAACTGGAGCAAATTGGATAGGTACCTAGTAATGTTTTAGTGCCTCGAGCCGTTACTAGCAGCTGGCGAGGCCACTAACTTGAAGCCTGGCTCTACTGACGCGCAATGATCACATCCTCCGGCATGCCGTCCATTGGCTCGTTTGGGAAGCCCAAGCCATGGAATTCAAGCATGGTTCATGGCCATGACTTTGATGCGCATCGATTGGCGGGCGCTTGGGCCACTGCAGCTGCTCTATTTGGCCTGCAAAGGGCCCTGTGGAGCTGTCAAAACGATTGATGCACTGGACGTGATGATGGCAGAGGACACCTCCAGGGCTCACATATTTAGCGGGCTGCGTAATGGCGCCAGTTGCTAACCACTAAGCACAACCACTAACCACTGGGCGCAGCGCGCTGACAAAGTGCTCCGCTGATCCGCAGCAAAGGGACCAGACACTGAGCCAAGCTTTTTTGCGTTGAAGGACACGCCGGAATTCTGCAGCCTCGGGTCGCCGGTAAGAACGAGAAGAAAAATTGAAACAAGCCACAAGCTCTCTTTTTTGCCTTGAATTCGTTGCTTGGTAGTACAGTTACAGTTTTCCAATCCCTTCCACGGCATCCCCAGCCACTATCTATCCGGCGGCTTAAATTAGCAATCGCCCGTACGTCATCCCCCGGGGTCCTTCTGGTTCCCTTGCCTTGCCTTGAGCCTCTGGTTACATCTACCAGTACATCTGCATGTACCTCCAAGATTCCCGTCCAGTCAAATTTTTTTTTTCGGCCTTACTTTTCTTCACCTAACGTACTCGTACAGTAGTGTTGCGCCTCTGCCATCTGCCGCTTTAGGACGCGCAAAACAAATTGCCGTCCTGACCTCTTTTCTCCTCCTCCACCTCCGCACCACCCGAAGCAGCTCTCGGTATAGCTATTGCTGGTTTGTACTGTACTGCGAGTCTCCCCACCAATTAGAGCTCTGTACTCGTACTGGTCATTCTTCTCGAACCCTTCAAGCACCAGACCGTCTCTTCCGACTCTATTCACCACCTTTCCCTGCGTAGCTGCGACACCGCAAGGCCAAGCTTTCGCACCTGCTCTAGTCCCTTTGCCTAAGCATCATCACCACCTCCATCACCAGCGATAAATCAAAAGTTCAATAGACGCTCTTCCAGCAATGTCGGGGCAGAATCCTTATTCGCAAGGCCCTACCCAGGAGTCTGGCTACGGCGGCGGCGGCTATGGTCAGGTAAGCAGAATCGTCGCTGCAAGGGCGGTCGTGATCCGCGTACTGCAAAGCATTGAACCAACGATGCTAACAAAAATTGCGCCGGGCAGCTGAACCCATATGCCACCAATACGAGCGACAACGCTTCGCCGTACAACACCGGCAACAATTATGAGCTGCAGGATTACAACAACCAGGGCGCCGCCGGCAATGGCTACTCCCAGGAGCAGGGCGCCCGGCCTTCTGTTCTGTCACAGCAAGACTTCCTCAGCCGCGTGCAGACCCTGCGCAACGACATCAAGGCCCTGACTGGCGACATTGACTTCATTGGACAGCTGCATCAGCGCACCCTCAGCGCTACTGACCAGGATGCGAACGAGCAGCTGGATCACTACGTTGCGCAGACGCAAATCCGCAACACCGCCATCAAGGACGGCATCAAGGGCCTTGAGCGCGACCTGCTCAAGACAACAGACGCCTCTCGCACCACTAAGCAGACCCAGCTCGAGTCGCTCAAGACCTTTTTCAAGTCCGAGCTCGACAAGTACCAGAGCATTGAGCGCGACTACCAGGCGCGCTACAGGGAGCAGATTGCGAGACAGTACCGCATCGTGAACCCGGAAGCGTCGGAGGATGAGGTGCGACAGGCCACAGAGGCCGACTGGAGCAATGAGGGTGTTTTCCAGACAGCTGTAAGTGATTTCCTTCTTCTCCGAAGGCTCGGTTTTACTCCTTTCCCGCGCCTGTTTGTGTGGAGTGTATAAGCGTAAGCATTGCTGACCTTAGCTCTTCTCTTCCAGCTTCGCTCCAACAAAACTGGTCACGCTGCCTCTCTGCTTGGCAATGTGCGTGCTCGCCACAATGAGCTCCAGCGCATCGAGCAGACTCTCTCCGAGCTCGCTCTCCTCTTCCAGGAACTTGCTGCCATGGTTGAGCAACAGGAGAACGTGGTTGTTGCCGCCGAGGTAAACGCCGAGAACACAGTCCAGAACATTGAGAAGGGCAACGAGCAAGTCAGCCAAGGTATCGAGCATGCCCGCCGCACCCGCCGTCTCAAATGGTGGTGCGCCTTCATCGTCTTCCTCATTTGTCTCGCCATCGCTCTCGGTGTTGGTCTCGGCGTGGCCTTGACCAAAAGCCATTAATCGGTCTTGACCACCATCTGGCCAAATGTTCCGGATTTGCGTTTGTTCCTTTTCTTATTTCTCAAACTTCAAAGGGGGGGCCTCTTTCTATGGCTCACGGGGCGTAATTAATTTTCCTTTTTTTTTCCTTCTTAGACCATGAAATATGTATCCAACTGCCACTGGGAGAGCACTACGCCTCTCCGCAGCGAACGACTATTTGTACAACCTTAATTCTTACTTTGAGACGCTACGCTGGGGAGAAGAGGGATGGAGAGTAGCGTTGATTGCAGCGGCGAGTGATGGGGAGAATGAATAACCCGGCGGGGGAGAAAAAGCAGATTGCGTGGAAATGGAGGGGAGCCGATTTGATGAATCTTAATGCCATGAACTCTCGGATGCTGATGACTTGGGAGGATGGACAAGGGAATAGGGGCGAGAGTTCATGTGGTCGGTACGGATGAACATAGGATAGGGCTTTTTATAACTTTATGAAGTGGACAATGACGAGGATTTGTTTTATGAGAGGAGTCTCTTTTTGCCTGCTTCCCGGTTCATACAAGTGATGATAGTAATACATCCGTCTGTCCATCCGCTCATCCATCCATACCTAGGTAGGTACACAAACACACAGCTCCATGCTTTTGGTTCTCTCTCCTCGTACAACGGTTTTCGTTTGGGCGAACAAATGGTGACAGATCCAAAAGGAACAGAAAAGGAAAAAGGAAAAAGAAAAAAAAGAAAAAATACAAGTACAAATACAAATGATCGAGTACTTCTTGACACCATTACATATCGAAGGACGTAAGATGCCATTATAGTATCAATGTACAGAGAGGTTTCATTTCTGCATTAACAAGCGAATTTTTTTCCTCCATCGTTTTTTACCCCCTTGATTTTCCACACTGCCCTCCCTCCCCTTTAAGGTTATCCAGTCCTTCGCACATTTCTCTCTCTCTCTCTCTCGTGTGCTCCATTCGTTCCCCTTTTCTCTCTCTTCCTTACCTATACACCCTGAACCATGAACTAAATCAATTCCCGTAAAGTGTTTGGTGATAATTGCTGAATCTTCTGTTTTGCCTTGCGCCACAGGACCAAGAGAAGGGGAAGGCGGAATGCGAGCCCGAAAGAGCAGAAAGAATGAAAAAAAACTCCAACCGTTTCCTCCAACTCTCACATCGTTCCAGTTGGCAGTATAAAATATGTTGTGCCATGTACATCGGTGTTACATGAGCACGCTAGGTTCATAACTTGTCACACGCAACAGCCTGTATCTGTGCATGTGCGTATCCGAGGGCTATCCTCCTATCTTTGTTCTCTCCGATTTTTTTTGTTGTGTTTTTTTTCTTGGCATTGGGGATGTATACCTATTCGCCCGGCATCATGGTTGAATGACAATCTAAGGCATACGCAGACCGGGAGCGCCGCCTGGGCCGCCTGCTAACCTTTCTGCCAGCTTGGGGTACTTCTCCGTCACCTTGACCTGGGTTCGTGTGGCCTCGGCGTATGAAAGAGCGTTGACAATCTCGCCCTCGGTGCGGGCAAGCTCGGCAGCGCGCTCAAAGTACTTGAGCGCCTCTGTCACCTTGTTCTGCTGCAGCAAAAGCTGGGCCATAGTAGCAACAGCAATGTCACACTCGGGGTCGACTGCAGACATTGTTAATATTTGTTAGACAAAGGGGGTGAAAAACGGGGGGGTACTCACTAATAAGGGCCTTCTGGCACAACTTCTCGGCCTCCTTAAAGTCTGCGCTTGACTGGAAGAGAGCCAGAGCCTTGTTGATGAGGGGCAACACGTTCATGGACATGGGCTTGGACTGCTTCTCCATCTCCATGGCGGTGTCAAACTTCTCAATGGCTTCGGGGAAGTTGCCCTGATCGAGCAACAGCTCGCCGTAGTAGTTGTAGACGTCGGGGACCTTGGGGAAGTTCTTGATGCATCGGCGGAAGGTGGCCATGGATGAGGCAATGGAGCCCATCTTGTACTGCGTGACACCCAGCTGGATATGGGAGAAGATGAAGTCCTTGTCCAAGTCGATAGACTTCTGGTAGTCCTTCTGCGCGCTAGCGAGATCGCCTTTGATGAAGTGAGCCTGGGCGCGGTGGTAGTAGACATCGGGATCGTCATTGTCCTGCTCGAGGGCCTTGGCGAACTCGGCGTCTGCTTTGTCAGGCTCGCCCAACTCCAAGCTGATGCTAGCTCGCTTGATATAGCTCTGGGTCATCGTGGGGTCGAGCTCGATGCTCCTGTCAAAGTCCTGGGTGGCTTCGGCGTGGTTGCCGAGCAGGGTGCGCATAGTACCCCGCAGGTTGTAAGCGAGAGCTTCATGCTCGCCGAGATCGCCCAGCTCTATGGCCTTCTCGAACGCTTGCCTGGCCTCCTCGTATCCTTCGGCAGTCTTCTGTTCCAGTCCCTGGAAGCCGAGCTGCAGCTGTCCGAGACCGGTGTCGACGGGAAGTTCGACTGAGTCGTCAAGAGCAGCGGGGCGAGGCTTCTGTCGGAAGCTCTGAAGGTAGTTGCCGACGAAGATGGGGCTAGGAAGCTTGGCTGGTCTGGATGCCATGACCTCCTTGGCCTTGTGCTCGGCGAAGACCTTGAGCAGCCTCTCGACGGCCTGGGCAGTCGCCTCGCTCTTGAAGTTGTCGATGATGCAAGAGGCAGTGAAGTCGAGCAGCGCCTCTGAGTACATCTTCAGGTGCTCGTAGGCAGTGGCGCGACGGTTAATAGCCTTGACGTAATCAGGGTCCATGGTGATGGCAGCCGTGGTGTCCTCGACGACCTTTTCCCACTCGCTCATGGCGCTATAACAAGCAGCTCGGTTAGAGTAGAAGACGGCATCCGGCTTGCAGAGAATAGCCTGGGAATAGAGCTCGATGGCCTTGTTGTACGCCTTGTCTCCGTATGCCTTGTTACCGGCCTGCTTCAGACGGGCGGCGTACTGCTCTCGAACCTCGGAGGTCAGCTGCAGGACAGAAGCCTCGTCGACTTCCGGTAGCTCGGATTCGGTCTCGACGGTGGCTTTGGGCTGTGAGGCCTTTGTGTCGGCGGCCTTGCGCTCGGCTTCCTTGCGCTTCCTCCTCTCTTTCTTGCTGAGCTTTGGTGATGCATCGGACTTCTGTTGCGAAAGGCTCGAGTCAGAATACAGTACAGGATCTTCACGTTCGTTCCATCGCCTTGTCCATGCTATCCGGGTTGTTTTTCCCCGGCCCAATTCGGCGACGACGGCAGCACAGCTGTGCGATCCATATGTCGTCATGCCTAATCGAGCATCGCATCCCCAGACAACCCCTCTATGTTATGCAGGCAATGGGCAAAACGTACCGAATCGGAATTCAGATAATAGACAACTCCAGCACCTGTGACGACAACGGCCACGCCGGCAATGGTGTAGACGACGGCCTTGTTCTCTGAAACCCACGAGGATATCCTGTCCCAGGTGGAAGAAGAGCTCGCGTCGACGGCAACAGCGCCCGGAGGCATTGACGGCAGCGGTTGAGACATGCTGGGGGTCGTATGAAGAGCGCTGCCAGGTCTAGAGATATGGGCGACAGACGCAGATGCTGCTGGGATAACCGTCGATGATGTCGGGGCGCAGGAAGAGCTGCAGCAGCTGGGCACGCGCAGAAGAACAAAGAAATGATGGCACAGAAGGTTCAATCCTCTAGTCGAAATTTCCACGGGCGGTTACTAACCCACCTCTGAAGCGATTGAGCGCAAAAAACCACCCACTTGGATCCCAGCCCACTGAACCTGCCTCTGCTATTTTTTTTCTCCACCAGCCTCTAGCCGCTGAGAGAGAAAAAATCAAGACTGGAATACGCACCACCGGGTCGCCTGGAGATGCCTGAGGCAGCGTACAATCTCTTTCACTTGAATACGGTACTTACGGTACTTGGATTTCAATGTTTTGAATATTTATTTGCCTTGCATCTCCTCCAATCTGCTGCGTGCCGAGGTTTGACATTACTATGTGATTGATTGGATATGATATGATGAGGATGACATGACTAGGTTGTTAGTACTAGGGCAGCGTCTGGTGATATCATCGCAGCTGGCGAGAGGCAAACCGTAGCCGGTCGCGGATAAGTGCTCCGTTGATTTCGTGTCATATGCCCGTCCGGCCATTGGCCCATTACACGCTGCGAAATGCCGCCTGTATTATTTGATCCATTTCAATTCCCACCTCAATTAAAACTGTCGTAATACTTCTGCAAGACATATATACGTAGCTGCCGGCTCTTACAGGTGAAACTGCCACTAATAAGACGATGATGACCAGGCAGAGCTGCATGTGTGAAATATGTACATGTGCCCGTGTCCCCAGCCTGAAAAAAGCCGTTCGGCTTCCATCGCAAGCCGCGGTAATTCCTAAAGCCGATTCGTCATTATTTTCATCCTGTGAAAGCTCTTGCATTACCCGCTAAGTGGCTGCTGTCCAATTTTTATAGCCATTTGAACTTGGGTACATGTAATTGGATGCGCACTTTGAGATGCGCACTGTGAGCCCCTCCAAAGCTCCGGTTCGCGAGAGCTGCTTTATACATGCATTTAGTGAGATAGTACCTATTTTCGGAAGATCTTTGACCAATTTTCATATGAGATTACATATATGTAGGCATATATCCATATACACTCTGTACGTCCTTCAAATGCTTCATATCATCATCTAACCATGCATATTCACTCATTACCACAAATTAGGTAGTGGCACATAGTTCTGGACGTTAACTTGAACAGTCACACACGACACACCCAAAGACCACCACATTCACCATCTTGTCAGTGCATGGTTTAGTTGACCATCATGACGGACAACTTCTCCCTCTTTACGTCTCTTCGGTATGACCCCGTTCTACTAGAGGTTGCCTCCAAGGATATCGATTACGCTGGGTGGAATACCGCCAATAAGTCGTCCTTTTACATGCTCGACTACCATCGTGATCGTATGCTACGGGCAGCAACCCATTTCCAGTGGGACAAGGCTGTCCAGCTTCTCTCAGGCCAGGAGGGCTTGGAAACATTAATCAAAGCAGCTGAAGAATTCATCGGTCCATCTCAAAAGACTCCGCTTCGCTTCAAAGTTGTTGTTAGCCGTGAAGGCATCATGAGCTTCGAGAAGAACAACACAGCTGCGGTTAGCATTGAAAATCTATTTCCTCTGCGGCTGCCTTCACCCGGTGCTCCATCCACTCCCGGGGAGCCCAAGAAAACTCCATGTTGGGCAATTGTGCTCGACGATGCTCAAACGGCAGCGTCAGAGTACACACATTACAAGACGACAAAGAGGGAAATGTACGACTCTTCCCGCCAGAGGCTTGCCATTGCGCTGACCGATGAGCGGGAGGTCTTATTGACCAACCAAGACGATAAATCCATCATGGAGGGAAGCTTGACAACGCCATATTTCTGGCGAGATGGACAATGGGTCACTCCTCCAGTTTCTGCGGCCTTTGACCCGGGAGCTGGAAGTGGTGGTCAAGACGGCACCTCGAGACGGTGGGCTTTGGAAAGGTGAGCTGACGAGCTTCGATTGACACAAATTATATACCATGGATTGGCTAACGATAGAAAACCAGGGGACTAGCTATGGAGCAACCAGTATTTGCAAGTTCTTTGGTTGATGGCGAAGAGTGCTGGATTAGCAATGGTGTTAGGGGCTTTATTGCCGGCATTGTTCGTCTTAAATAGTTACACTGGGCCTATGGTTGAAATAGCGACACCTTTTGTTTCCTCGAACAGTTAAAAAAAAAAGATAAATCAATCTCTAGACGGCGTTTATTTATTGGAAACCTGGTTTATTTGCATTTCTCTTTAGCTGTGGTAATAATGCATAAGGAAATGTGATTTGCCTGCATACGTAGGGTATGCTTAATATTGGGTGTGTGCCTGGTGATCCAGTGGAGATGAAGTTGTAAAGCCATTAATAACCATAGTGTGACCTTGTTTGCTTATGCGACTCGAACGAGTAAAAGTCCAATCAGCCTCTCATCAGTTTTATTTGCTTTTTTCATTTCATCTTGCAAAGTGATTCTGATTGGTGATTCTATCTATTAGGCACCAATAAGTAATGTAGCTGAGACCTGCAGACCGGTGAAGGCCTGCATAGTGGCGGTCGCACCTCTAACAAGCGATCAAATCCTTTCCATAACACGCGTTAGCAGAATCGCGTCCACTTTCAACTTCTTTACAACCTCCACCATCTACAAATACATTACAAGCACTGCATTCTCGAGCAATCGAAGCGACGCGCTGCCATTTTGCATGCCTGAGTTTTAATTATTTTCTAGTCCCGGCTGGTATCATGTTCTATTGATTCAACGCACATCTTTTCGGGATCCATCAACCAGAGTGCATGCTCAACAATCATGTCGCCTGATGGCGGGGTTTCAATGCAAGAAGCCATTTCGGACGGCCGTGCGAAATATGTAGCCCAGCGTTACAAGCAGGCCCTTGGTTCTTTCACTGATGTCAGCAATCATTCATCATCAATACTAACCTGTGCAGCCTCCCTGCTAACTGCCTTCAGGCTATCAAGCTTTGCCCATGTGAGATAGAAAAGAAAAAGAGGAAGCGAAGCGGGTCAACAGGCCAAGAGCTTGACCAAGATGCACAACCAGACCAAGAAGCTACTGGTTTGCCAACACTCGAATGCGGCAATCCTCTTCATATACAAGCTCTAAACTACCGAGCTGGAACATTTGAAAAGATCCCAGATCTTCGTCGAGCGCTAGCTGATGCGCGGAGGATGATGGACGTTGCGCCATGTTCGCCCGAAGTATGCATCTCTTGAACAACCTCATCACGTATCGCAGCTTCTAATTGCTTACCGTATACAGGGATATCTTCGGGCAAGCAAGATTCTGCGGATGGAAGAAAACCCAGTAGACTCACTCAAAGTATTGACGGATGGCATTCTGATATTCCTTGAAAGGGGCGACTTTGAAGTCGATGATCTCCGAGTACGTTTGTTTATCTTAAGCTCTTGGCTCAAAAGTAGAATGCTAACAAGGATAAAGCGTCTTGACAAAGCTCGAAATCCCCTCAAACCGAAATTTGCCAAGGTTGACCCTTTGGGTGACTTTCTGAGTCTTAGTTGGATGTCAAAGGCTCATCTACCGACGGAACTTATACTGGATATTTTTGGCCGCTTGGAACTGTCAACGCTGTGGTACGTCGCACAATCACTTGATCTGTTTTGGTCAAATGTTAACCCAAAGATATTGTATTGTCTAGCCAATGTCTGCGTGTCTCCAAATCTTGGAAGAGCGCATTAACAGCGCCAGCAAGTGCACAACTTTGGAGATCGCTCCAATTCACTGGTGCTTCAGTGCCCAAAAAGCCCATTTCATTTGACTCCCTAAAGAAATTGCTCTCCTACTCATCGAACAATATTAGGGAGCTTGTAATAAGCGATGCTCGCAAACTATACCTGGATCGGAGGAAATTCAACGCCTTCTTGACCGCCGGAATCAGACTGGAACGCTTGGAGGTAATTAACCCGTGTGAAGCCCTAGACCTCATGCGACCTCCAAGCTATCTCAAATACTTGAATCTTGAAGGATTCCATCGTTTCTACAGGCCTGGTTCTGCAGGCGCGGACCCCTATCGGTTCTTTCTATTGTCCATTGTTCGTAATATAGAGACTCTCATTCTATCGGGACTTCCTAGACAATGGTTTGGCGACATGGAGGTGCCTCTGATGCCTAATTTGAGACACCTCAGGTTGTCCAAGGGTAGAGAACAACCGTGGACATTGTCTGTTGTAAGAAGTTCAAATCAACAACGTTCTTGGAATCGCAAACTAACTTGTTTCAGTGTGCTCTGTTGAAAAGTACTCCCCAGCTGGAACAGCTCTATTTGGATAGCCTCCTTTTAGATTGCAGGCTTCCAACGGGTGAGGAATTCGACAATTGCTGTGTTCCCAATCTCAAATCTGTCACCATTGTGGATCTGAAAGTGTTAGTGTTGGAAAGGGGTTTCAACAACCTTTGGCTTCAGCAGGGCCGATCATCTGCCCTGGAAGCGCATAGATGCGTAACAGCTTTGAATGGCGGAAAGCAACTCAAGGCTCTGGATATACACTATAACTGGCAGTACACCAACACTGAACAGACGGCCAACGACATATTCAGTCGCATGTACCAAGACCCTTCATACGAATACGAAAATCTAGAGTTTTTGCGCTTCTCCAAGCTGGTCTTGGCGCCAAACTTAGCAGAGAGGCTGTTTGGATCGTCTATAAGATCAGGAAAACTATCTTCGTTTGACATTTGTTTCCCTCTCCCCAGATACAGCGAGGTAACTGGGCAAACGAGTTGGGAACACATCTTGAAGTATAAATGGCTCGAAGGGGCTGAGAGCATTCGATGCCTCGGCATCTACGACTTCAGCTTCAAGACTTATACGAAGGGATTGGATCACCCGCTGGTCCAATTTCTACAAACATTTCCGCTTCTGGAGGAGGTGAAGCTGGGGTCAGCCAATTCTGGGCCCGCGGAATACCTGCTCACGGCCCAAGATGTTATAAAGTTCGTGAAACTGAAACGCATAGAAGTTGCGGATATATCCGGCGAATCTTTTGATAGAATTCGGCGGCTGGCGAGACAAGAAGGCGTCAGCCTGACCTGGGAGGCTCAAAAACCAAAGTGGCCTAGAGACTTCAAAGACAGTTAGACACAGAAGAAGAGAAGTCCTTGCAATCATTTATGGGTGTGATTTTCTTAGGATGGAGTACGGGAAACTTGTGGTATTGATGGCAGGTCAAATCGGATACATGTAGCATCAACAGCGATCGGTATGATAACAGAATATGGATACTTTACGAGGATAGCCAGGGCAATGGTTAGCGGGATAAATATTTACACTTTCAAGGAGTTACCACCATCATCGTACGCAATATTCCGATAAATCTCTTTCGCCCCCCTTTTTGAACTTGGAATCGGAATTGGTGGAAGACTCATCTGTATGCTTCCATCAGTTCCCACCCAATCACCACACGCCCAGAGCTTGTGTGTTTCTATCTTCTTCCATTACACAGCACATCGAGTGTTATACATTGGGTAGCTGAGAATAGCGGTGAGTATTTTGTTAATTCACTGCACATTTTTATATGGTCAGAGCTGGATAGGCACATAATATGCCCTCAAGGTTTTGCGTCATCACATAGGATGAGGCAGCATTCACTCCGCCAGCTCTACGGGTAGTTGCTTGATCTCTTATATCTGTTGACTGCTCACCAGTTTACTTGGCTATATAAACTCTCGCTGCTACCCAGAATATGGCAATCTTTTTGCCTCCTCAATTTACTTATTACGACACAACATTTACAGACAACGTGTCATGATACTGTGAGGTTTGAAACGTCTTTCTTCAGCAATATAAGCTGCGAATAGGCAAGCAAGGCCTTTTACCACTCTTATAATGGCCTTACGTTGCTGCTATATGAGTTCGCAGTCTTATTGCAAATCTATCTCTCTGGCTTACTTTTGAACCCCTTCCCCTTTGCGGGTTCAAATGTCTCCAGTTAGACAACGTCCCAATGACAAGTGAGTTGGTTGTAGAACCCCCATTTCGAGAAGAGAGAGCTCAACAATCGCTGTGCACAACCCATTGCTAACCTGCACGTGTGCAGTAACGGATTCCTTGTCCGTCACAAAAGAGGACAATCCACTTGTAGAGGATGCAGAATTTCAAATACAGACTACATACCCGTGCGGCTCTCAAGCTAGTGAGGAGAAACCCAGATACATGTGGCTAGAAACCTCCCAGCGACTAACACAGAGCAGAGCACTTTTCATCCCGAAATACACATACAAGGACATTAAACGCCAAGGGAAAAAGAAAAGTAACTGCTTTTCTACACGATTATCCCGAGTAAAAAGAGCTATAAAGAGTTATCAAGGACTACTCTGAAATTCTCGTAGCTCGAGAATACGATGCGTGAACTAATGTCGAGTCTCGACAAGACCCAGCTGGAGAAGCTGTGGAAGCTTCGTGAGTTGACGAGTCTTGACGAGGACCAAATACGAGAACTTCAGAGACTCCATGAGAGTACGCAGACCAATGATGATACTCTTATCCCACACATCTTCCAACAAATTGTGCGACTTGGCCGGCACGCACAGCGAGGAATCAATTCCCCCCACCGACAGCCAAGGGGGACAGACGGCAATGATGCTCCTGCATCAGTTCCGAAATCATTATCGGCAGATAACTCTATCTCTGCTGACTATTCATTTCTGTACATGACGTTGATTCAACAATGCTTGTATCAAAATACTTAAGGTCCCTTAGGGAAGTACATAGCTCCAAGTATCCCTATTCGAGTGTGGAAGATGGTTCATACATCAACCGAGTTATACTACGATGATGACGAGCCCATTTATGCGTCAACAAAAACTTATTACAATGAATATCACCCTATATGGGCCACCGATCAGATACTTGTTCTACCGTCAAGGCAACTATACTTGTATAATACCTACCTCATCTCTGGAACACCCGGCATCTTCTGCTGCTCGAAGAGCACTTTACGTGGCAGATATGAAGACCATGAATGGAAGAAACGCACACTCGGCTACAGTTCATCAATGGATCATCGCAGAATGCAACAGAAGCCACCCGCTATCGGCTCAGCCTCCCACCAACATGATATTTGTGGACGTCAACAACGGTCAGGTCCTTGATGAGATCCCCTCATCACATCTCCAGCCTGAGGCCTCAGTCGATTATGATTCGGAGGAGCAGCGAGCAGCTGATGTGACACACGCGAACAGCATCGCTCCAAACGGCACGGCTCATATTGCACTTGAGATCCCTTCATCTCGTCTCCAGCTTAAGGTGTCAAGAGAAGAGACAGGATGCCAGGGTAGTACCCCTTTTAACTCATGCTTAACTAGATTTATACAGCAGCTCATTGACCAAATCACAATCGCAATGTATTCACATATATTCTCTTCAAATCCCATCTAAATATGCTCATAAGATATCCAAACATCTCGTATTAATTCGGAACTCCCATCTCTGCCTTTATTTTCTCCAGCCTCTCCAGAAACTCTGCTATTATCTCACCACTCTCGGAAATCCTATCAATAACACCCGCAGATGTCCTAACGCAAAGCTGATTGTCGTCCACATGCCAACACAGTGACTCCTCTAGGGCTCCTTCCAGCCACATCTCATAGACGGTACATAGAGATTTCTCATCGAGACGAAGAATAAGCTGCATTATACCCGATCCAGGATACTTCAACTCAACCTCCATAAACCAAACCTTCAAATATCTGGGGGCTGAATTTGGAGAAGCTATTGCCTGACGCGCAATATCTCGGATAAGCGCACAGAATTGTGGAGGAAAGTCGCCATATTGACCCTCTTGATCGGTGACCCCAAACTTGGCCATTGCCATTTCAAATACCCTTGTGTGATCCCAGTGAGTGGCAAGGTATAATAGAGCACGGTCTCGGACGCTTCCCTCCCAAACCTCTAGGTTGTCCATCAGTATTTGAGAAACGCATTTCGGTAAACGAGGATGCTGGTTCATGATGATTCCTGCCACTGCTCTGTGAAGCGGCTTTGTGCCTCCAACCATGACGGCCACGCTATTGAACATGACATCTGGCACTCGCCCATCATAGTGCTTTTGACCCTTGGACGCTAATTCCACTAATACGTCTTCTTGGCTGCTGAAATAGGCGGCGAGAATGTTCAAGATATTGTAGCGGATGCCTGGGCCCGCTAGAAGCTTAGAAAGTTCTTCCAAATGAGTCCCGTCGAAGCCGTTTTTGCCGAGAACCTCGAATAGAATGTCGACTACTAAAGTATCTAGAGTAAGAGTGCTGAGCTGGTTATCTGGATATTTTGGCTGACAGAGCTGCTCCAAAATAACGTTTTCGATGCTCTCCAACTTCTTTGCGGAGTTTGCATCGTATAGCCTGTCTTTCCAACGCTGAAGAGCTTGTCTTATCATTTCTTCTCTGCTGTCCAGGGGTGCTTGTGTCTCCTCGGCCTTAAAGTTGTCAAGAATAACCGCGTCAGTGTCCAAGACTTTCATAGTTTTTGTCAAGTCCATCAGTGCTTCCTTTACCTTTTCAGGCTGGGCATATACTGATCTCATAGCAAAGCCTCCATCTATTTTCGGATAGAGAGACTGATCGCGCGCCAAGCTCTTCAGAACCTCATAGGCGTCTGATGGCAAGTCCAACATGGTCCTTAGCTCTGACAAAACACCGACTCTAGTCTCATTATTACGGACATGTAGACATTCTAGTAAACCCCTCACGATCAAAGGGTTGTACTCTGTCTCAGTCCTAGTCTCCGCAAGCTTCCATATAGTGACCGCAGCGTGTTGGTAAATACGCCTGTCCGAGTGGTCTAAAAGCTTAGAGAGAAGCGACATTGCAGCCGGAGTCGACCGTGGCGTGTGCCAAAGGAGGCTCATTGTTGCAAAACTCAAGTTGAGGGTATCTTCATCATACTCTTCCGCATCAGCGTCCCCATCTGCAAAATCCCGAGACCACTCAACTACAAGGTCTACCAAGCTGGGAGAAACTCTCGGTCGCGCGATGAGCCCTTGGGCAAATTCTTCACGCAAACTTTTCCTGTAAAAGTCTATAAAATCGGCGACCTCTTTCAGAAGTCTTTCGGGGAATTCTGTCTCCCCCACTAGCTGGCGTACCGTTTGCCGAGAGATTTGAGACTCCAAGATGAGCCAGTCCATCATTTTAAGTTCCAAGGACTCGCGAAGTTCCACAAATGAAGTTGGTTCGAATGCATTGCTATTAATCTCTGCCAGGCAGTGCATAGTCAACCGCAAATGAGCAGGACCAAGCAGGTCCTTTGGCTCTTCTTCTATTGTCTGGAAAAAGCGATTCAATGCCTCTTCATCGTGCTGAAGCTGGATGGTGCCGGCAACGAAGCGCCAGAAGACATCATAGCTCGCATTATACTTCTCCATTCGTAGGAACGTCTCCGGTTTGGTAGGTGTTGATTTCTTGGTAGAGTAATCAAATACCATTAGATCTTTCTTCGATATCCAGTGTTGTACAAAGAACTGCGCGGCAAACAACTCCTGGAATGTCAAGTGCAGGAAGTGATAGCTTCGTGTAGTCGGTGTTAGCGGTCCATCAGAGGTGCGAAGGAATGAGAGCTTATCCAAGTCGGTGAACCATGGTTGCATTTTAGCTAGAGGGAGGTTGCCTGCAATGATGCTCTGCTGATTGTGAAATTTAGTGAGAAAGGCCGAATCGAATTCAACCATATTGTTACAGAGCCCGGTGAAAGAAAGTGACTGAAGGGCATTAATCTCTGCTTGGCAAAGAATTCTGATATCGTCCGAGTAAGAAGCTTGTGCTTCGTGTTTCAACAGCGGTTCAGTGCTGCCTTCGCGACGTTTCTCCAACAATTCCACATCCTTGTTCCAAAGAGACCTCTCTATGGCGTGGTATAGTTCAGTCATGGTCTCTGGAGGACTGTCACCGTCCAACATCCCAGCTATCATGCTGTAGCAGATGGCGTCAAGCTGGATCGGGATACGGGCTAACCCAGCTACTACAGGATGGCTCTCGATAAACTCAAAAATTTCCTCTGCTTTCCCGCTACCGTGCTTTCCTATGTATTCTTTCACTTGGTCAGGGTAGAAGCCGATTGTTTCGAGCTCCAGGTCAATTTTCTGGAAAACGTCACGGTTGACACCTCGAGGGCGTGTGGTTATAATGACCCGAGGCTGATTGAGAAGTTTGAGAAGAAGTTCATTGCCGGAAGTGTGCAGTTCTCGATGAACTTCATCGAAGCCGTCAAGAATAAAAAGCGTCCTACTGGGGTCTTCCGTAAACGATATTTCCAGAGCCTCGCCGAGAGTACCTTTGCCAGCCCTTTCAACATCGGGGAGGGATCGGCTCAGGATATCTGCAATAGATTGCCCCGATTCTAGGTTACTCTTGATCTGGCGTAATGGGACCCAGATGACTCGATCGATGATCCCAGCCCACATGTCCTTGTGGATAAAGTCGTATACCATCTTTTTGCAGAGAGTAGTCTTTCCTACACCGGCTTGGCCACGGATAACAATTCGCCGGGGTGGATCTCGGAGAATGTTGTTTGATGTGTCTTTCTTCTCGTCAAAAAGGGTTTCCAAGCTGACACGGTCGGTCTCTGGTGGCTCCCAGACATCCAAACGACGGAGAATAGAAAAGGGAGAGGGTAGGGGAGTATCGGAATCCCCATTCTGTTTTGATTCCAAGGAGTTTCTAACAATAGCCAGATTTATATAGCATTCGTCCATAGATATTTTGCTACTATCAAGGCGTTCAATTTTGAGCAGGTCTAGATCCGGGTCTGTATACTTATCCCGTAACATTTGATCCGCGTAAAACTCCCGGACTTTGTGACAACTTTGCCACGCATTTTCCAGTAACTGCTTTCGGGGTTGATGGGCCTTAGTTTTTGAGCATTCAACATTACTCAAGTATATTTTGCGACGTCCGGATTTTGACAAGTTCGGGGAGTCAATTTGCGGCGATCTGGTAACCAGTCGAGCCCATTCAAGTACACGACAGAATTTGGTCTGACTTGCTTGGGTGACAAGAAACGTCTTGAGAACGTTGACGACTTGGTCATGTTTCAGGTCGTCTGCCAGTTCATGCTGTGCGCAGAGTCCACAGAGGAAATCCTTGTCTTCGCGACAAGGCAGGTCTGGATGCTGAAGTAAAGCTTCCAGATGCTTTGGAGCATTTGCCCAGACCAAGCCATCAGTGGCTCGCAAAGCGATATACAAATCCTTGGGTTTCTTCAGCGTTTTGAATGCTTTGCCCGTGTTGGAGGCGCTCTGAAACAATTCGCTGCATGATTTGATGACCTCGATGATGGAGCTTATCAACTCAGGCACTTCCGTCAAGTCGACCAGACCTTCCACAAGCTTTGATGGATCGAGAGACCAGACAGAGCCAGCGACCTTGGCACCTCCTAAGATAGTCTTGAAAGTGCTGGCTCCAATCTTCTTCCAAGGACTCACGTCAGTTGGAATAGCCAGTAGTGCTTGATAAGAGTAACTCGCGACCTCGGCGAGACGAAGCTCTTTATGATCTCTGAGCTTCTCCAGCCGCTTCAGCAAGTTCTGCACTTTGAGATCCACGATGCCCTCTATCTTGACTTCATTCATAGCATCCAAAACCGCCGAAAGTGCACGAATCGAGTTGTACTTGGTTTGGCCATGAGCTGCATCAACAGCACTGTCCAGTGCCTTTTGGATCGAAAGCATGGCGCTCCCGAGGTTCAATCTTTTTCCAGCCAGCCCAGCCTGGCGACAGTGAAGAAACGCCTCGAATGCGCGTAGAAGCTCAACATCCACGATCTTGCCGTCTACCGCAGCACTTGCGATGACATTGTGGAATTTGTCGAATACACGTACATAGCCGTCTTCATCGAGGAAAGGCGCCAGCGGAGTGATTTCAATGGCATGTGTTTCGCTCGGGCTCTGAATAAACTCATTGATTATGGATTGCTGTAGGGCTTGCAATGCCTGCAATTCTTTGGCAGAGCGGGCGGTTGGCTGCCTCTCAGCCGCCTCTTGTTTCGATAGCTGCGCTGCAAGGCTCAGCCGGCGACAAAGATCATCCGTGGATGATGGCCGACAGAAATTCTCCCTGGAACTCGCCATCAGGAGTGCGTGTTAGAAGTACATGCTGTGTTTCTGCAATTGGCAGTGATGAAGCGAACTTGTAGTTGTCGTCACCTCGTGACAGCTCCAGCCGCTGTTAGTGGCTTCTGTGAATTTCCAATAGTGTCCTGCAGCGTTTCAGCTCTGAATACAGAGGAGGCCTTGTATTTGGAGATCCTTGAAAAGTTACTTGACAATCTGCCATCAATAACTTCGAGAAATCTACTCAGATAGTGATGTTGAGTATTCTAATTACAGCAAGTTGGTCATGAGTAGAGGATGGATATCATAAGTTTCTTCTATTTACGACGCATGCTAGAAGGCGATGCAATACTTATATCATAAAGCTTCGTTGCTTCCATCATAAAGCTTCGTTGCTTCCATCATAAAGCTTCGTTGTTTCCATCATGTCCGCCCAACCTTGAATGATAATACCTGGAGTGCATTTGTCAGTATATATTTCTCCCAGAGCGGCCGATACATGGTGTTCAACTTACATCATTCTTCCCCACGGCAACGACATCATCTTCAGATACCCTCATGTTTCCAACTCCTTCCACAAACGCAATCGGCGCATCACCCATCACCTTCCGAGCAACGTCACCCACTGTCAACCCCTTCTTCACCAGCACGCAATCTCTAAAGACAAATTTGGATTCGGACGCTCCAGAGCTAAATGTCGTCGTGTTTCGGACGGGGAAGACGGGTACCAAGCCGAGCAGCTCAGCTGCCTTGGACAGCACCTGTACGACTCCAGTAGACCCAAACCGGTAGAGCACCATATCCTTTAGATTCTCTATTCGATTTCGGTTCTTTTCGTCGAGTTCTTTGAGGCCGCCTCCTGTAGGGTCACCTTGCTCGATGAGATCTTCTCTCGTGTCGATGAATTCGCTTCCCTCCACGTATTTGATGTATCCTTGCTTCGCCATTTTCCTCAAGAAGATTTCTGAAATTGCCGAACAGAGTACAACCGCATTAGGGTCCTGCATCTTGGCAATCTTGGCAATGTTCTTATCTGCATCGGGATGATCGATCTTGTTTAGCGCTATAACCGTCGGGAACTTTTCGTCGATGAAGCAGTTGACAATGTGTTCAATCGTTTCGTCTGACCACTCCTCCAGAGGCTCTTTCACGCCTGATCGATCTATTGTCCGCTGTACCGTTACTATTGTGGATCCATAACCGGAAAACTGGTTTTGTAATGTCTCGACAGCCGTCGCCTTGACCGCGATATGTCGCCGCTTGATGCCTCCCCATTTTTGCATCAGATTGCCCAAAATCCATGCAACAACCTCACTGCGCAGCCACGCGATATCAACCGAAGGATCGTAGCCTCTCGTCTCCTTGCCTTCCGCATCGACAGTTCCGGACGCATCAACTACGTGAATAAGCGCATCGGCATGTCGTAGATCGTCCAAGAATTTGTTTCCCAAGCCGCGGCCTTGATGCGCACCAGGCACTAATCCCGCGACATCTAGAAGCTCGATCGGTACAGATCGTCGGCCGTCTACGCAAGATCCGTAGTTGGGCTTGCATCTGTCTGATACGTTGAAGCGCGCACAGGCGCAGTCGATCTGAAGGTATCCTATCGCTCGCTGAGGATCAATGGTGGTAAATCTGTCGCACAGGAACAAAAGAGGATGTCCAAGTCAGCTTCGCGAGCTTTTATTCGAGTGAGAATGGGGCAGGTGGGCGAGTATTCACGGGAAGTTGCCTGCACAAAAGGATGTTAGTCTCAGTATAAGCATCTACCAGTTGAGCGACAGATTGTCTCTTTGCTGTCTCTTTGTTTCTTTCAACGTTTTAAAAGATGGACAAACAAACGGGGCTACTGACCAACTTTAGAGGAAGCATCTGTTAAGCTGTTGAGCGTGCTGCTCTTGCCGGCAGAGGGCTTGCCAACCAGCCCGATGAGGGGATCGCGAGGCATGGCGGGGCGCGCGCGAAATCTCGGAGGATGCGGACGAATACAATAGAATATAATGATATTATTTATTGAACTGTACAAGAGAGAAGCTTATGGCAATGAATCTATTAGTGATGAGAAGAGCCGGAATGCGTGGGAGACTGCGGGAAAGATAGCAGATATGATATCGCAAAAAAAGATTTAAAAAAAAAAAAACGGATCGGCAATATGCAAAAAGTTGGCGCAAAGTGGACGCTTGTGACGAGCCGGCTGCGATGATGTCGTTCAATGTACCCAATGGTAAGCACGGCTACTGCTGATGTCGTACTAATAAGAAAGTTACTTATTTATAGGAGACATACACACTAAAACACGAGTACTTTCAGTCTGCCGATACTAACCCCTCCATGCTCATTCACTTCAAGGTACTTCCATGCTAGGCAGCTTGTATAACGGACGATTTGACTTTCATCTCAAACAAGACAGATCACCAACGCCTGATCTTTCCTTCCTCAAGCAAACCTCTCAAGATATCTCACATTCAAGTAATCTCACATTGTGGCATGGCGCATTCACAATTACCCATCGAGGCTTTCCCAGCCTGGGCTGCCGTGAACAGTGTGGAATTTGCAAACGCAGAGATACGAAACATCGAGGGCAAAGGGCTTGGCCTTGTTGCCAAGCATGATATCACGGATGCGGACCATGATGCTCCCAGCTCACAAGCAATCATTCGAATACCTCAGGATCTTGTTTTATCTTCAGAGACAGTAGAAGTATATGCCAAGATTGATCGGAATTTCAAGCAGCTATTCGAGGTTGCTGGACACCAAGTAAGTATCAGAGTTCACCCGTGGCAGAGTCCACATGACGACGACGATGCTAATATCTGGAGAGAGCACCAGGATTGATATCATGCTGTATCTGTTGACTCATATTATTCAATTGAAAGAAGCTTCTTCAGTTACTAGATTATTTACTTCAACGCCGTGGACCGAGTATATCAAGTTCTTGCCTCAATACATCCCTGTTCCTACGATGTGGACGAATGAGGAGAGACAACTACTCAAAGGCACATCTCTAGAGGTAACTCGACGTCCCCCATCTACTTCGAGAATAACCTATCGGGGATTTCTCCTACATTGTTACCCAAATGCGGCTCATAATGCATGAAGCCGCAGCTGTCATGCAATGCTGTACTGACAATCATACCACACAGGCAGCATTGAGTGCCAAGCTATCGGCACTCTCACGCGAATATGATGAGATCAGCGAACAAGTATCAGATATACCCTTCTGGAGAGATCTTTTCTGGGACACTGCAAAGGTGGAGGATTGGATCCTAGCCGATGCCTGGTATCGCTCACGATGCCTGGAGCTTCCTCGAGCTGGTCATGCCATGGTTCCTGGACTGGATATGGCGAACCACACACAGGCCCATTCTGCATACTACGATGAAAGTCCTGACGGCGATGTGGTACTGCTTCCGAGTTCAGGGTCGGGGATATTATCAGGTGGAGAGATTACCATCTCATATGGACAGGCAAAGTCGCCAGCCGAGATGCTGTTTAGCTACGGCTTCATCGACAAAGAATCCTCTGTCAAAGAGCTAACACTACACATCGCTCCGCTACCCGACGACCCTCTAGGAGGAGCTAAACTCCGCGTTAACAATGGACCCCCCACTGTTCGGCTATCTTTGACAGAGCAAGGTGTCCAGTGGAACAGCCCTTTTCTGTATTTGCTAGTTCTCAATGAGGAAGATGGTCTTGCTTTCCGCATAGCGCAAGACACGTCAGGGGAACGCCAATTGGTACTATTTTGGCAAGACGAAGAAGTTACGGACCGGACTGATGAGCTTGAGACGCTTGTGCAAAGTCACGACCTATACCAAGTGTTTAAGCTTCGAGCTGTAGCCGTGCTGGAGGAGCGGGTTGCGATGCAGCTGGACAGAATCTCCTCCGGACTCTCGTACGGGGTAACGGAGCAACCACAAGCAGCAAATCAGCCGCGTGCGGAGTGCATGCTAGCGGCTGAGACTTTGAGAGATCTTGAAACCCAGGTCCTGCAAGGTGTGGCGGAGGCGCTAGAAAACGAGGTACGATATTTTTTTCCTGTCCTTTCTCTCTCTCTTTTGTGTTTGAGGCACCCTTCCCTTGTCCATGGGATTCCGACGGTCCGGGGTCCAGCCAGATGGCGGCAGATGGCTATTCCCGAAGAAGACCAAGTTCTCAATTTAAACCAAAAAGTCTTGGATAAATGCTAATGCAACCACGTAATATCACAGAAGGCAAGGCTGCTTCTGGACGCACGCGTAGTGACATATCTCGGGTCTATGGAAGATGCCCAAAACGAGCAAGCGTCTGGGCCGGCAGCCAATGAAGAGGACGATTTCAGCTAAGCGGCCGAAATAGCCTGGCGGCGTGGGATGAACAGCCGGGGAAGCGCTGATATAAACTCTAGCGTGGGGATCGACGATTGATCATTGTAGATGTTTGCGCCGGCTTGACCCGACAGGGAGGCAGTGAGAAGGAGGGCGACTATTGTTTGTGGCCTTTTGACGCTTTGTAGTCGAGTCTTGTATCGTGATTCCGCTCGACAAACTAGCACTGAGCTATTGACTGAAACGGAACTAAAATGCGGGTTGAACATGCGATCAATGCAGTATAAGTGAATGCTCAAGCGGCCTGTAGATTTATTAAACAGATCTCGGTGATGAACATGTTGAATAGAACTGGAGAGCCGTTTCATATCTGGAGATGTTTGATCTCAGAAGATTAAACGTATCTCGTATCGTGGTCATCTTCCGTTTTGTTTGTATGACATGACAGGCGCTGGGACGATTTTAAACTTTAAGCTCTTCTTTCCATGCCACCATTTCGAGCGTGGCTGACGCTTCGAACTCTGAGTTAGGGCAAACGAAAACCACTAGCACCTCAGTCTTGGCACAAAATACGGGGAAAGAAGTGTTAATGAATGCCATGAAGGATAATAGATGTGCCGACAAGCACTAAAAGTCTCCCATCTGATGATAATCGGACATGCTGAATGTGTCCATGGGAAGTGGGAGGATGAGTGTGTCCCGGGTGTGAGTGATTAAGCCAGGGCTTTATTGGGGCCTAGGCAAGATGGCTGCAAGACCGGAGAGGAACGCGGCACCTCGCAGCTGAATGCTAGAATGGAAGAGCTGCATGGCATAAACACGCTCCTCTAGGCTGCATTGAGTCAACTATTCTTGACAATGATTTCGGTGTCGCGTGGACCGAGCTGGGGCACAGCAGAAAGCTGACGGCATCGGCAAGGGTCCGAGGCTGCCGGTGTGTTGGACGCTCGAGAGTCGGTGGTTAAATCTACGCCGATTCCATTGAGGTGAGATGCTTAGTGAATCAACCAGTGCTGATTCCGGTGCCGCCGTTTTTTTCTCGCGTGCGTACAAGCAGATAGACAGGCGATAGCAGCATCACGTTATGGAAATGGCCCCTTAAGAGGTCACGTTATTGAGAATGAGTCGGAGGCGAAAAACGCTGCAGCAGTACCCAAATCCAAACCTGCAATTCGGCAACCATGACAACACGTATCTTCACAGTGGCATGAAACGATGGCCGTTGGACAAACGCCACCACCGCTCCCATTTCCCGTTCTTGTTGGCCGAATGTCAAAAGCTGGCACAGTACGAGTGCGAAGAGAAGTGAGAGGAGCTGCTCCCCGGCTTTTCCCACCCCGCACTATGTGCGCCTTAGGGGGGCAAACCGCGGGAAATCTGGGGTAAATCAGGCCATAAGTCGAGATTTCTTCGGCGCTAGCTATCTGGCAAAGGCTTTGGAATCCGTTCTAGAGCTCGAAGGCCCTTGCGTGGGCTGGTACGAAAAGTAAGACTGCAGCGGTAAGATATCGAGGGCGAGGGGCGTTGTTGGGAACAATGGGTTGCATTTTCTGACTGCGCGCTCGACCTGCATCCCCCGTCAGGCCCCGTACTTCGGCCAGCCCTCAACTGGACGGACGGCCCATGTGGGTATTGCGAGTACGGCGGTCGGGCTAAAATGTCGCGATGCTGGGTTAGGGTTCAAAATTTCTTCAGCCAGCGAGCCTCACGTCGCGGTGATTGCGCAGGGTATGTTCATCCATCTGCCGGAGCAGCCAGTCGCTAGCATCGTTGCCGTGCAAGTACTAGAAGGCAAACCCTTGATGAGCTAGCACACACAGGTACTCCGTGCCAGCAAATGGACATGGTCATGGATTAGTAGATCAACATTGGAACAGAGTCATGGCTACTGTACGAGTACAGGCAGAGCCGGGGTGGGGGCATCTCGTGGCCTACCAGGGGGGCGACTAGCGAGCGCAGTGCAAAAAAGATGGAAGAAGACAACCGAACGTACGTCAATCAAAGTCGGGACTGATGAATGACAGCCCCAACGAAAGACGTTGGCGGGTGGAGCTGGCTGGCCCGGATCTGTCCAGTCACAGCGGCGCGGTGCCTATTAGGGCGTGCGGCGTGCATCAGCAATTTGGGTGCTTTTTCATGCGAGCAAAGGAGGAACGAGAGGATTTCCGATGGGCAAGACGAGATACCGTGGGTTGATAGGATTGAGGCCATCTCCAGGCGAGACTGCGGTGGTTGCAACCCTTTGCAGCCGGCTGTAGCAGGTACCGCATTCGTACCTCTCCGGCGCTGGACGTATGCAGGACTAACATGCAGAGGACCTTGGCGGCGCCCTGCCTGGCACCCAGCCGTCAGTTAGTACATGTACCTGCCTCTAGCACCCAGCCAGCGCGCTACAGGGTGCTAGAACTGGGTGCTAGAGGCAGCACTTGGTCAGAAGGTTTGCGCACTAACCAATCCCCTTCCCCGGGATTTAATTGCCTGCCCGTGCGAACTCGAACCCGTTGCAGCGCTCCTTTCCATGTCCTTTTAGGCTCCACTTCGCCATTCTCTGTCCTGGGCTCGCTCTTCCATTTCCCTTTCCCTTCCATTCTCTCACACCCCCACAATATTCTTCACTCTCTGCTTTGCTTCTCCAGCTGACGACCGGAATACTTCCCATTATCGAACACGAGGACGAGTTTCATTGGTATTGCGACATCATCGTGCCTTCTGGAAACAAACCGAACCAAATCGTGGCAACGTGATACTTGCCCACGCTGTCTCGCCATCTGTTGCGCCGAACCACGGCTGGTGGGCGAAGAAAGCCCCAATCAGCAAGTTCGCTCGCATAAAACAACGCCTTGACCAACACCACCGAATCTTTATATCCCTTTCTCAATCGACGCTCGGATCGCAATCGCCACAATGCCGGGCATCCTGCCTATGAAAGTCATCAAGGTGGGCAACAGCGCCCAGAGTCGCATCGCCCAAGCCTGTGACCGGTGTCGCAGCAAAAAGATCCGCTGTGATGGCGTCCGGCCGACATGTTCACAATGTTCCTCCGTTGGCTTCGAGTGCCGCACAAGCGACAAGCTGAGCCGGCGTGCCTTTCCGCGCGGTTATACGGAGTCTCTAGAGGAGCGGGTTCGTGCGCTCGAGGCAGAGGTCCGCGAGCTCAAGGACTTGCTGGACGAGAAGGATGAGAAAATCGACATGCTCTCTACGATGCACGGAAACATTCATGGCGGACCACGACGGAGGCCTTCAGTCACATCCATGGCCACTCCGGTATCACCAGATTCCGCCAAAGACTCGCCCACCATAAAAGAAGACACCTTCCGAGTGCAAGCTACACAATTGCTTCTCGGCGTCGAAAATTCCGACTCATACTTTATGGGCTCATCCAGTGGGCGCGCCTTTATCGGTATGTCATACTTTAGCTGCCCCACGTTCCTACAACCCACGCGCGCACAATGCGCAGATACACAGCGATCTTACTTGCTTCCCCAAAGTCTATTACCATGTTTCTAACGTCTTTTCTATGTAGCCTCTCTCAAGCGTAAGATGCAGGACAGCGGCAAGCCCTGCAGTGACTTTACCCCAGACGCCTTCTTGCATATCCAAGGCTGCACTCCACTCGTTGCCAAGATGTCGGAGCAGCCATCAAGGGTCCCTCCTCGGCTCTTTTCAGACAGATGTGTCAATGTCTTTTTCCAAGAATGGGCCCCTCTATTCCCCGTTCTTCACAAGCCCACTTTCCTCCGTATCTACGAGGAGTTCGTCAATGACCCAGAGAGAGTCAAGTGCAACTACAAGCTTGCCCAGCTGTATCTCGTCTTCTCTCTCGCGGGCCTCTCGTCAGAGGCTCCAGATATTCAGCAAGTTGCTGCCTGCGAGTACCAATGGACGAAGGCCCTAGAGTCCCTGATGCTGGAAAACACCATGAACACTTTGCAGTGTCTTGTGCTGGCTCTGCTGTACTGTACCGTCCGGGCCGACTATCGTCGTCTCCAGCACTACAAGTGCATCGCCGTGGGTCTGTCTCACCGGCTAGGTCTGCACCAGAGCCAGAAGCGCTTCTCCTTTGGCGCCTTGACCCTCGAGACCAGAAAAAAGGTCTTTTGGACACTGTATGCCCTGGACACCATGACAGCTGCCATTACTGGCCTTCCCAAACTGCTGAAGGAAGAGGATGTCCAAGCGGAGTATCCATCCGACACTGACGATGAGTACGTGACGGAGAAGGGGTTCCAGCCCACACTGCCGGGAGAGTACACGCGCATCTCCAGCGCTCTGGCTCTCTTCAGGGCAACCCGCATCCTCGCTCGTGTCCTGGACAAGGTGTACCCTGCAGCGGCAAGCTATGACCTGTCGCTACAGCAGATTAGTGCCTTTGAGGCTGAGTTGGACGGCTGGTACGATGATCTGCCAGCTCATCTGAGACTCAACTTTGCTCAGGGCAAGCCGTCGCGAGATGTCACTGGCAGCCGGTCACCTCTACTGGTAAGTTCAAAGAGTGATAAATACTAAAGATGCGAAGGGACTAACAAAAACGGCACACTAGGCACTCACATATTATTATATTCGCACTCTCATCTATCGCCCCGTCGTTGGCTCGAACCTCGGGCCCAAGGCTGCGCCTGCGCTGATTTCCATCAGCGAGTCCAGCAAGCACATTATCCAAATCTCACAGCTTCTTGAGGAGCGAAGCATGTCATTTTCCTTCTGCATGAACAAGTGTGATCTCCTCGCCGTCTGCGCCCTTACTCTTCTCTACCAGGCTATTGATCTGAAGCGTGACAGTAAGCTGTTGCGCGAGGATGAGCGTCTGGTCAACGATGTCCTTCAGACTCTTCGCAAGAACCAGTCGCCTGGATTCGTAGATTTGGAACGAGCCGCGAGTGTGCTCATCACCGTTACTGACCCCTCAGGGCCGGCGGCGATGAACAAGCACGTCCGTAAGCCGTCGGTGGCGACCGGATCCCGTCGCGCATCACCCCCGACGAGCTATCCCAAGCAACAAAACTCCCCGCCGCTGGGCCAATTCCCGACTTCAGCAAGCGATACTGACCTGACGCGACACCAAGACAAAACTCGCTGGATGGGCAACATGGCGGGCCTCCAAGGTTCCAACGGAGAGGTTCAACCGGCCTCGTCTCGCCAATCATTTGATGGCCACCGACAGGAGCGCCAGCACTCGGCGTCGCGGATGTCCAGGCTTTCCCCGAACGCGCAGGCAAGGCAGAACCTCGACTACCTTTCGCTCAACGACACTCCTTTCACAAACAAACACGCCACATCTCCCCCAACCAGCATGCCGGCACAGACGGTGGGGATGCAGAACAACGGCCAGAACTTTATGAACAACGGACAGCAAGCCAAGACGCCCAACATGACTGGTGCCGACTGGGAGGCGCTGGTCGGGTCCATGGACAGCGGAATGAACAATGTTTATGACGTGATCTACGGAGGCGCCAGCATCGAAGCTGCCATGGCGGGACACTCGACGGGCAGCGAGTGGTCGCCAGATTCATGGGACTTGAGCAACTTCAACATTGGTGAATTTGGCAACAACCCGGCGCCGCCGCAGAGCGTGCTCAGCATGAGCGACGAGAGCCTCAGCTCAGGAGAAGAAGTGTCGCCTTCAGAACTGGGGCTGGGCCTCGGAAGCATTGACTACGGAAAGCAGCTGCAGGGGGCCAACTACCACAACGGCGATGGATTTTCAACAAACGGGCTGCACGGGCTGTCTTTGTGAATAATGACATGTTTTTTTAGGCGCTATGGTGTGATGTGATGGCGAAGCGAGAGACAACTTGGTTTCGTCTGGAATATGCTGCTTATCGATGTAACGTTTTTGATACATACCTTTATGTTGGGACGGCGCACATGGCGGAGCGATATGTTGAGGGCTTTTTTTTTTCTTGAAATTTTGAATTTTTTTCTGCCTGCTATGACTCGGAGACCAAAAGTGGCTACAAGGCTGCCACGGGGATATGAGGGATTGCCTGCTATTGGTGAAATGGACGGATGGATGGACGGAGATGGACAGTTTTGAATATTTCCATTACATGATATTTCCAATACACATGGTCTTTTTGAATAAGCAGTATCACCGGTGTGACGATATTTGCAGAGATTTTAACTTGATTTACCTATTCGACGGCATCTTATCTTGGTGCTATAAATGGTCGAAGCACTAACATGCGGCATATCAAGGGATTACCCACCTGCGATACGGCATTGATATTAATATCCATTTGATCCTTGACCTGTCCGAGAACTGCACATGCAAAAAACCAGTTTGCCCTGATGCGTTGAAACTCATTCCATGCTGGATTGGGAATAAGGCGACGGAGCTGACTGACCAGCCCGCCACGATCTTCTTTAGCACTTTCGGCACGTTGCGCAATATCTGGACCCTACTCGATAGTGGATGAAAGACCCCTTCTGACCCTCTCTGGCGGAGCCCTAAAACGGCTGCTGGGAAGCCGGTGACTCGCAGCGGCTGTGCAGGCAGCTTGAGGGATTAGGATTAGGGGAGTGGGAATTGAAATCAAATGGATGCGCTGCCGGGAGTCATTTTAGCGGTCCACACAGCCTTGTAACGTAGCAGCTCTTGTCAAGGTGAAGATATGTGGAATTGTTGCCACATGCACATGGCCATCGGTGCTGTGATGAAGTTTTTTTTTTTTTTCTTGGCCGTGGCCTTATTATCGTGCTTATACTAGCAGGCGTGGATCCATTCAGCACCTTGGGATTTACACTCCCGCAAACTAAGGTGCTTATCAACGGACGGCTAACACGTCAACGGTTATCAATATGCGTATTACTTGGCCACGGCAGCACGCCTATCAATCAAAAAAAGGGTCCCGTTCCAGGTGGCGACACGACAGGCACCATGTTCAGGGGAAAAGAGGGTCATGCGAGGCAGGCTGGTGATGGGGAGTGGCCTCATGAGCTTTTGGTGTGAGTAGAGTGTATGCGAGATTTGATTTGATGGGTGTATTTTTTATACTTTCTCGTGGTCTGAGTCAAAAACAGGATGGAGCTTTTTTTTCAGGTTTGATACGGTAGTAGTTTGGGAGATAGATATGAGATGATGGATGGATACCGATAGGTAGGTAGGTAGAAAGCTGCGATACAAAAACGAGGAGGCACTCTCTTTCTCTCCTTCTTTCCCTCCTCTTCTCTTCTTTCTTTGTGCTTTGTTAATTTGCTAGTTACTGGTCAAAACGACATAATAGCCTGATACTAGCAAAAGACAAAAAGAAATATACAGAGGAAATAAAATAGCCGGCTACACACACACTGCAAACCAGGGCGGTCAGGCTACCTTAACCTACGGACTCCGGACTTCACCTGGACTTATATCCGCCCAATCGAAGGCGGCGTGACGAACACAAGCAGCCCTCCAAGAAAGTGGTGGCCATTTGACTAAGGGAAAACGCCATCTCTTCTTCCTCTCTCTTTTCCTGCTTCTTTTCATCGAAATTGAATAGGAGAAAGATAGAAAGCTTAGATTTATAGAATTATTCTTTTTGAAAATGACCGCTTCGGAAAGGCAGCCTCTGATGAGTCGCTTCCACTGCGGCATCACCGCCCCCAAAGGTACGTACCTCTAACTCATTCCTTTGAACCATCCGGGTTTCCGAGTGTAGAAATCCTTCCATACTATTCACACATCGAACCCTTTCTCGGAATTCCTCAAGACAGGGGGGAAAAAAAACAAGAAAAAACTAACTTGTTTATCTGCTTTCCAGCTGCGAAATGGGCCTCTGCAATCGTCTCGCGCCGTGATCCCTCGCGGTTCATCCCGCAGACCATCGCCCACCGAGGCTTCAAGGCTTCGTTTCCCGAGAACAGCATGGCGGGGTTCCGGGCGGCCGTCGAGGTTGGCGCCCATGCGCTGGAGACGGATGTGCATCTTTCCAAGGACGGCGTTGTGGTGTTGTCACATGTAAGTTGATTTTCTGACGATGATGAATTCGATGAGATGAGATGAGATAAGATGAGACGGAGATGGATGAGAGGAGATGAATGACTTCAAGAAAGAGATGAGGAGAGTGAAATGGACACCCCGGCTAATAGGCAAATTCATAGGACCCTTCGCTCAAACGATGCTTTGGCGTCGATCTCCTCATCAAGGACTGCACCTGGTCCTATCTATCCAGCCTTCGTACTCTCAAGGAACCCCATGAACCGCTACCTCGGCTGGTGGATTTGCTAGAGTATCTGGTGTCTGGGCCGGAGACGGAGAAGATTTGGGTCTTGCTGGATATCAAGGTAGGCGTGGAATCTATGAATCAGAAATAGAGACAGGAAGAACATCTGCTGATATCGTGAAATCTTGTTAGATCGACGACAAGCCCGAGGATCTGCTGCGAGCCGTCGCATGTACCTTTACAGAAGTATCATCCGCAACGCCATGGGACGAACGCATCATTCTCGGATGCTGGAACGTAAGTCCTCCTCCTACTAACTCATCATCATCATCATCACCATCATCACAAAAACTAACAAAACAACAACACACAGGCCACATTCATGAAGGCCGCCCTCGCCTTCCTCCCCGGCTTCCCCCTCGCCCACATCTCAACCTCCCTCTACTACTCCCGCCACTTCCTCCCCATCCCCAACCTCGGCTTCAACATGTTCCAGCTCCTCCTCGTCGGGCCCCTCGGCGGCTGGTTCCTCTCAAAGGCCAAATCCGCCACCCGTCCCGTCTTCGCGTGGACCGTCAACAGTCCCAAGTGGATGGAGTGGTGCATTCGCAAAAACATCCCCAGCACTCCTCCTTCTCTCCCATCAGCCTCATCTTCATCATCGGCCTCTTCCCTCTCAGTAGACCCTAAACTCGACTCCTCTATTCCGAACCCAGTCCTCATTGACGGCGTCATCACCGACGACCCGAGGCTCTTCCTGCAGGTCTGCTCCCGCGTCGAGGATGACCTCGACGGCAAGACGAAGTCCTCCTCCGCCGTCACCGGCCGTCCGAATCTTAGTGTCGTTCTTGGCTCGCTGACTTCCGGGCTTGGTACTACCTGCGGCATCCTCTTCATCAACGTCTTCGCCACGAGCTTCTTCTGGTATAGGCGGCTTCAGGGCAGGGTGGACAAGTTTGACGTTGGCTTTTTCAAGAATTTCCAGACTTGAAGCGTTCAGGAAATCCCAATATTAGCTATCCTTTTCATCTTTTTTTTTTCTTGGTCAAGCGGATTTGGTTGGATTGCTGTTAGAAACGAGTTACATCTTCTCCTTTTTTACATCCTCTTGTTTTTGGTTCAGATCCTTAATGATCATTAGACAGACTGCAGACTCATATCAGACACATAGATAACGCAGGACATAACGGAACAGCACATACTTTTTTTCAAGTCATTCAGAGTTAGGAATATACCATCTACGTTTGTTCTTGTCTATATGCCTGACCTCCGCTTGTTCTTCCCCTGAGAAGCTCAACTCATAATAAACGCAACCTCCTCTCACTTGGCAGCAAAGGGGGATACCTGTAGTAATCCTGCCAAAAAAAAAAAAAAAAAAAAAAAAAAGAGAGATATCGAAATTCATTCCATTCCATTCCGTCCAACTCCAAATATGCCCGCCGCTCTTTTCCACTAAACCCGCTTCTCCTTTTTTTTTTATTGTATCAACACCTCATCAAATAAAAAAGGAGCAATACCAGGTAAAATTAGAAAAATAGAAATGAAGAGTGGATTTAAAACATGAATCAGGAAGCCTGCCTGGCCAGCTTAAGCGAAAAGGCGCAGCTCAAATTTCTACGTCAATTTCCAGATCCAGCGCCCCAATAACGTCATCATCCATGATGGGCTTGTGAATAGTCGGCAGGCCTTTAGTTTCGGAGTAATGCTTCTCTTGCAACTTGGCCAGGTGCGGCAGCATCTGGGACGATGAAGGGCCCTTAGTCCCGTTCGTCGCTGCGCCCGCGCCGTCCTTTGGAGCCTCCGGCTTCTCGCCAACCTTTTCGTTGACGTCGTGCACAAACTTGGCCTTTGTTCGAAGTCGTCGCGAGTAGTCTTCTGAAATGACCTCGCCGCGCTTGAGCGCCATCTCGATTTCTCGCGCCTTTGCCTTTTCTTTCAGCTGAGCCTTTCGGACTGCTTCTTGATTCAGGCGGCGATTCTCTCGGTTACGCTCCGCCAGTCTGTCTTGTTCTGACGACGCCTTGGTGGCCTCTGGGTTTTTGGATGGGCCCAAGCTTGTCTTAAAGGCAAGGCGCTCCCTGCCGAGCTTTTCTAGCTCTTCTTGCAGCTCCTCGGCCCTTTGATCGTCGCCTCGTTGGGCAGCTTCCTCGGCAAGATTGGCAAGTCGTTGGCGTTCCTGTGGATCAAATCGTTTACGAAGCTCGTTGCGCTTTGCCAGTCTGGCCTTGATCTCTTCATTCGTCCATTTGTGGTTGATCAACGCATTGATGTCATCAATCTTGTCTACCAGGAAATCTTTCGTAGGCAATGTGACGCCATCATTGTGGCATGTTACTTTGTACCGGTTCAGTTCACCCTGCAAGTTGAGACTGTCAGCACAATTCTTCACACATGGGGAAAAGGGGTAAGATGGAAGATCATACCTCTGTGAATTGGCCACCTGACGCCGCAATAAAGGGAAACTCCTTGACGGCCTTGCCGTGGGTAGCCTTGACGTATTGATCAGTGACAAACGAGCCTTGAGGGCCATTTAGAGCGTATGGTCTGCCGGTTGTAAATCCTACAAGAAATCATTAGCACTTGTAGCGAACATATGACATCGGGATCAGACAACTTTACCTTTAATCAGGGCCATGCGATATTGCTCAATGCCTGTTTCAGGGTGGGCCCCCAGAGCGATGCGGATGTAGCACCCCGTAATGGCCGACTCGAAGCCAGGAGTAGAGCACACCTGCGCAAACTCGTTGCGACCAAGGCGGACTCGGTCGAAATCGCGAAGCTCGGGTGGCGGCAGCTCCCTAGCAGCAGCCTTCTCCGGCGAGCGATTGCGCGACTGTCCGAAGTCATCGTCGCTCTCCTCCGGTTCTCTTGATTCGCGGCCATGCGGTGACATCCCATCCCTCCGCCTTTCTCGGTCCTCCTGCCGTCTTGCTTTCTCGGCGCGCGCCCTGCGAAGGGAGTCAATCGCCGATTCGCTGCCTTTGCCCGTTTTCGGTCTCGATGCTCTACGAGCGCCATCCTCGAGTTCGGTATCAGCGCTACGCTTCTTCTTAACCTGCTTGCGCTCCTCAATCTCGACGTTGTTGACCATTTGTCGTAGCAGGCGATTCTGACGCTGACGCTCTATCTCAGAGATTCGATCCGCAATAATCTGCTCGCGCTCTACTTCTCGCATGGCCATGATCTCAGCCTTTTCGGCCTCGCTCATAAACATGCCGTCAACAGGATACTTGTCATCGTCGTTGGCCCCCGGGGCAGTGGTAGAACGGCTCGCGCCGTGCGCAGGCTCGGTATCAGAGTCGGACTCGTCCATCGAAGCTGATTCCAAGGAGTTGTGTGAAGGGGCATCGGATCTAGAGAGAAGAAGATGAAAGAGTCGCACGTTAATAACTGTCCGATGAACCAGCAGTAAGGGGGCGTTTGCCAATGTGAGCAGCAACTGAGGAGCCAGGACAAACTATTGTTCTCCAAACGGCTCCCAGCTGCCAGGCAGCACAATAGAAGTAGAGACTATTCACTTACGCCTCACCCTCGTCTTCCGACTCATCCTGCTTTGACCTTCGCTTCGATTTGGTCTCGGGTGACTTGGGCATCTCGTCGTCTGAGGCTGGTGGCGGCGACGCCGACGCCTCTCTGCTCGCGCTCACAGATCCCTCCTCATCCGAGTCACCGCCCGCAAGAGCAAGGAGCTCGTCGTCGATATCAGCCATGATGAAAATCGGCCGTGGCCCCTGTCGTCAATGGCCTAGAGATGCTTCTCAGGGGGGAAGAGCGGTGGCGAGAAAAGTCCGACGAACGTCGCAGAGGAGTTGGGAGGGCAAACGCGACGGCGCTTTCAGTTCCCAAGCCAGTGGCTTGATTTGACACCCGGATAGAATAGATAAAGAGGGCGAGAAAAAAAATGAAGATTGTGCCAATTCGATTCCAGCGTATCGATCCGATTGGGCCTCGGAAGCACTGAATGCGCACAGCAAGTTGGGGACCTGTAGAGCAAAGGAGGAAGAGAGAGGGAGAGAGAGAGATTCAGCACTCGCAGCCAGCCTTTCCACTGTCCACCACTAAAGCTGCTCGCTACAGTATTGCGCTTCGCCTGGGCAATTAACGCGACAGCGGCTCAACGCGGAAAAGCATTTGTCCGGGTCGGATGTAAACCGGCCAATCGGCAGTCTTACCGGCTGCAGGCCCCGTCTCAGCAGCTCGGCATCATGCTTGCATGGTCCGAGTTCGAAAAGTCAATGATGCGGCGATAATACCCGCTGTTTATTGTTTATTGGTGATGCCATAACTGAAGGCGGACATCAACACACATTCTTTGAATATTTTTCTGGCTTCAATCTTTAATTATTTACAATGGCGTCAATTCGTCTGGCCAGACCGGCCGGTAGCTTCTGCAAACACCTAATTCCTGCTGCATCTCGTCCTCTCTCCACCAGCGCGGCCCTCCGAGCTACCACATCATCAACTCCCGAGAGCTCAGCCTCCGACTCTCCAAAGAAGCTCAAGCCGCTCACCCAAGAGCAGCGCGACTATCTCTCCTCCGCTGTAAGACCTCGCCCACCAGCAAGCACATACTCATAGCAATAAATCACCCAGCTAACCAAGACATCATCCTCTACTCCAGCTCCGAGTCAACCAGGCCGGCGAACTCGCCGCAACCCTCATCTACTCCGCCCAGAGCCCCATCATCGTCCGCAAGCACCCTCACCTCCGTCCCCTGATGGCTCACATGTACGACCAAGAGGCCGTCCACTTCTCAACCTTCAACAGTCTCATCCACAAGCACCGCGTCCGACCCACGGCTCTCTACCCGCTGTGGTCCGTCCTCGCCAGTGGCCTGGGCTGGTCCACCGCTATCATGGGCCGCGAGGCCGCCATGGCCTGTACCGAGGCCGTCGAGACTGAAATTGGCAATCACTACAACGAGCAGATCCGCTCCATCTTGGAAATGATCGCTGAGTGGGAGGCACAAGGATACGATGTCAGCGGCGAGATCAAGCAGCTGGTAGACACCCTACGTAGGATACGAGACGAGGAGCTAGAGCATCTGGATCATGCGGTGGAAAACGATGCCAGAAAGGCAGAACCCCATTGGCTATTGACAAACGTCATAAGGGCCGGCTGTCGTGGCGCGATATGGGTGAGCGAAAAGGTATAATTACCATGAATAGGCTTGCAGCATATTGTGCGTGTAAAAATAGTGCTAGGTATATATTATAGGTGTTTTGTGTAATATTATATATGAATCCATTATAGCCATAGGAAAGCACAAAGTTGAATGAGCCTTTGGCAGGTCATGAAAGTCTAAGACGACAGAATGGCAACGCTAGGTTGAATGGCTTTCAGTTTCCCCTTTTCCACGGTAATCAGTGTTCCCCGTTGTATGCAATGACTTCTCTATCCCGCTGAAATACATGAAAAATTGAACCACCCCTTCATCACTCACTGTACCGACCCATGAAGTAAAACAGGAAAATAAAGGTGAGAAAAATCGATTAATTACTGTAATGTGGTTAGCCTCGCCTCTTTTAGATATAGATCTGTTGACGCATGTCACTTACTAAATGGTAATAGGAGCCACTCCATCTACCTGGTAACCCCAGTTACCATTGTGCTCCTCTGTAAGTAGCCAATCGTATGGGAATTCGACTAGGTTTCCTTGCACCATCTCCAAGAGCTGCTCAGCCTCGACACGCGATGGCATTTCTTCAATCAAGAGTCCACGGCGGCTCCCCTTAGTGGTGGCTCGGCGACGACGCTTGACTGGTGCACTAGCAGCTGGCGCCAGAGGAGGAGCAGCATTAGTATCCCTGGATGACGGCTTCTCCAGGGTCGAGAAAGTCGGTCTACGGTCTCTGCTTTTGCTTCGCGAGACTGGCTTTGATGGAGAAGTGTCCATTGTAGGGAACGGCACTTCTCCTGCAGCATAAACAGGTGAGGGCGGTTCTAACGAGCTCTGGTTGTCTGTTGCTCCATCGGCAGGCGGAGGACGGAGAGCCAACTCTTCTCCGCTGCTGCCGCGTGAAGCCGGCTTCTCGTTTTCGTCGTCGCCGTCGCCCTCGGGCAGCTGAATCTTAGGTTGGTCGCTATGCTTTGGAACTGCTGCCTCGTCACCAGGGGTGCGCTGCCGGCTTGCCTCAGTTTCGTCAGTGGCAGATTTCCCCTCCATCATAGCACGGAACTTGACGCTGTAATCCATATATTCGCGGTATTCAGCCCAAGTGCCGACTTTGGAATCAGGCATGCAACGGAAAACTCTACGATAGAGCACTGTATTGTTGCGCGCAGACCGACCCCAGATTTCGTCCACAAAGGTGGGATCTAACGGATCTTGCATACAGTCCTTATCGATGAGAGCGGGCAGGATATCTGCAGCCAACGGATGGAACGGCTCGTTTGTTGGACGGCCTGTCTTGGGATCGATATGCGCAGGAGGGCCACCAATGTTTGTATCGTCAAGGACGGGCAAGGGCACCGCTGGTGCAGCTGAAGCCAGGCCAGGCTGATCAGCCGCATCTGCGCCATTCCTGCTAGCTGGGGGAAGAGGTGCGGTCGAGGTACCAGGCTCATCATTATGATTCTGGTGTGAATTGTGGTGACGGCGTGAAGTGGGAGACTGAGGGGCCTGGTGTGTCCCTGAGATCCGCTTCCCATCGTGTAAAAGGACCTCACGGCCATCAACTATAGCAGAATCTCGACCCTCATCTGTGCCCGACTTTTCTGCCGACTTCCAGTGGTCTGGGCCATACCCTGACAAATCCAACTGATGGCCCTTGTCAGTGACACGAGGGTCGGTCTCGGGCTCTTCTCCTTTCAATGAAGAGGAGTCAAGGTCTTGGGTGGCCTCCACTGTTGCCAGATCAAGATCATGGTTGAAGCTAGGCAAACGAAGATTATTAATTGGCAGTGGTGCACTCTTGGGGCTGGACATTTCGCCGACAGGCGTCGCGTCCTCCTCGTATATAGCGTCCATGTCCTGCTCAAAGGCGGCGTCTTCCATTTCCTCTGCTTCTCGCTCCTCCTCTAGGATTCCATCCACGTCGAGGCCAAGATGCTCTCGCATCAACCTCATCCGAAGAGTGTGGGCAAATCGGCCAACTCGGTAAGGCTTGCCGGCCATTTTGGACCACAACATGTCGGTGTCACGGACTATGGCGGCAACTTCTGAGTCTCTGCTGCCAAGCAAAGACCGTTCGTTGATATTCGCAGAACCAATCAGCGCAATCCTGTCGTCTACGACGATGGCTTTGGCATGGATATAGAGTTGCTCAGTTACAAGAGCCTCATTTCCCATTACTCCCCATTGCCGGAGCGAGTAAAAGTTAATATAGTCCTCGGGCTCGATGCCTGCGGCACGGAGGCGTCCAAAAATGGAGTTCTCTCCGCGGCAGATGCTCTTGTATTGGCACATGACAATCAATCGGACGCTGGTTCCTTCTTGTTCATCAACAGTGTTCTGAAAGCCGGGCATGAGAGGTATGATGATCACGCATCTCCAGTCTTCGCCATTCTTATGAGCACGAATGATGCGGTCAACCAGGGCATCTCCGATACGGTTGACGATCTTTGCGCCATATGCCTCTGTGCTCGTAATAAAAAACTGGTTCTCGATGTAAACAAAATGTTCGGATTCTTCAATCATGTGGACGTAGGCGGTTTGGATACTGTGTTCGGTATCATCAGTGCCCAAAGACCAAGTTGACGCGGACCGCAGCATTTGCACTTCACAAGTGCCTGTCAGCCCAAGAGCCTCGAGGTCTTCAAATTTCGCATCGGGAGGTGGCAACAAGAATGGCAGTGGTCTAGTTGGCTTTCGCCCTCGGCGAAGATAGTTCCACCGCTGGACAAAATGGCGAGTCAAGTCTCGGGCAGGCTGTCCGACGACCTGCATGGAAATGTCGTGCCATGGCATTCTAGGAACCTTGCCTCGGTCGTACATTTCCTCATACGGCTCGTGCAGGTTGAAAAAGTCCTGGACTCTCGGATTTGAATAATCTTTTCCGGGGAACAGCTGTACGTGCTCAGAGTCCTTGGGCATCTCGGATGGCTCGAATCCCGTCGGCTTATCGTCGACAATAGGGTGTTGCGGGCTGTCCCAGCGACCAAAGCAAAGGTCTATACCACCCAGGAACGCTACGTCGTGATCGACAATGCAGATTTTTTCGTGGTGAGCAAAGAAGAACTGGTTCTTCTTGAACTGGTTCGGGGATCGCTGAACAAAGATGTTTGGATGAAGATTGAGAAGCGAGAATTTGGTGTATTCGGAATCAATTGGGATGGCTGCTTCGACATTTCGATAGACAATCACAAAGACCTTGACGCCTTCTCGTGCTTTCTTTTGGAGTAGTCGATCCAGTCGCCATTTCTGGCTAATACACGCAGGTCGGCGCATATAGAGCTCGGGGCTCAGCCACCAGTCATGAATGTAGATGACGTCCCGCGCCATATTGATGGCTCTCGACACATTCCACATGTAATCACGCCCATCGACCAGCCACTGGGCAAAGACGCCAGACCGAACTGGTGCAAAGCTGTCAAACCGCTTCTTCTGGTACCAAAGTGTCTGCTTAAGCATTTCGTTGATTGAGTCCTCAAACTGTCGCATCACAGACTGGTAGCGCGAGAAGAGTCGGATTTTACGATCCGAGGTGCGCATTTTCAGCGTGTGGTGTTTCTCGGGAGATGGTTCCATATCCATTTCATCTTCGGCCTTCTTCTTCTTCTTGGAGCCAATATTTTTCAATGCCTTCCTCTTAGAAACAATGCTAAACTTGGTGTCGACGAGATAAACATCATAAATGTTCATGTTCTCGGGCGATTCCACACACACAATGTAACTCTGCCTAACGAGAAACCATTTTCGGCTGTGTCGAGCAATGACTTTTGCCGGTGTCAAAACACGGCGGAAATCGAGACCCTTTGACATTTGGAGGTGAAGGTAGCCCTCTTTCCCATGGTAACTTCCTTCGGCAGCCAGACGAACACCCAGGGCCGACAATTCAAGGAATCGACAAAGGCGATTGCTGTCAGCCCTAAACATGAGCCATCGAATCATCTCAGAGAGATACTTCTCCAGAATACGTCTTTGCTTCTCCACGTAGCGTAGCCTACGGGCCTCTTTATCGAGGCCAGCATTGCCTTCAGCCGTAGACATTTCACCTGCATCGGTGAAGCCGGTAGATCTTCGCCGCATGCCGAGGAAATTGCCACGGGACTTCTTTCTTGAGTGCTGAAAGGGTCCTTCACCCATATCCTCGGCAGCCGTCATCTCAGCAGCAGTCTCTTCGCCACGGCCGCTGGCCTGATCGGCCTGTTCATCGTCCTCACTTTCGTCTCCCTTGTTGCGAGCACCACGAAGGTAGGGGAACGCCGAATAGGGGAACTTGGGCTGCTTGGGACGGCCTCCGAGATCTTTCCCGAGCATGTATTTGTCGTTGTTCAGGGCAAATTTGTACCGGAAATGTAGGTTATAGATGTCCCTGATAGTTCTGATAACCAGCCAGTTCATTCGGCTCGGGCCGCTTCCGTACTCCAACTCGATTGTGAATATCCAGTGGCGCTCTTTATCATCATCCGGCATGGGCGCGCTGTCCTTGATCTTGAGCTTCAATTGCTCCAGTAGGACTGGGATCCTCTTATTCCCGTGCTCGTCCCGCTGAATCATGCTAGCGAGCATCAGAACAGCAGGTGCACCGGCTCTCAACTCGGCCATTAGTTCTGCAGATTTGTAGTAATCAAAACGATCCTCCTTCTTTTGTCGGAGCAGCTTTAGTGTACTCTTGACCTGCTTCCATTTCTGGGCGCCATAACTAGAGGCTCGCTCAGCTCGCTCTGACGTGAAGAAATGCTTCCTAGGGGTCAGCGCATCTCCGTCAGACATGCCTCCACCACCAAAGACAGTGATGCGTCGCGTATGACCGTTGCGCCGCCCGACGGCGGTAGAGTTGTCCAGATCCTCTACATCTTCATCCGGGGGGCTCATTGTAATATTCATCCAGGAATAGCCCCGTCTAAAGGGCTTTCGTCTCTCAGGAATCTCGCCATCAGACACAGCATGATCGGGCTGTGTCGTATCGGGCATGCTAGCCCGGCGCCTCAGCAGGCGATCATATGTGCTTAATGCATCTGGGTCGGCTGGAAACCGGCTGAGGTTTGGGAAGTTAGACACAGAGCCCTTCTTGAAGCGCCGGCTCTTTCGCTTGTTTTTCTTAACAGCACCAGGTATGGCGGCCTCATCTGCAGTTTCGACATCGGCATCGGCGTCAGATTGCTCTTCATTGAGAGCTTCCGGAATTCGAGTCGTTACTCTAGAGGCTGTAGGAGAGTTGGGGAACGATTGCGTGCCGAAATCGGATGGAAACGTCGGTCCATTCAGAGATTTTGGAGTCTGAGAGCCGGTATTGGCTGTAAGGGCTTTGATCTTGGACATGAGGCTTGTTCGGGACCGGGTCGGCGTATCAGGCTCTTCCAAAGGCACCGATCCCGGGGGTTGGAAATCAGGTTCAGCAAACTGGATGGTACGTCCTGCATCTGCCTGTAAGGTCTCTTGGGTACTAGAATCGAGTCCGGCCGGTATGTCTTGCTGTTTTGGTGGTGGCGGTGATTGGGAATTGGGAATTGGTTCTCCAGCAGCTAATGGATCGGGATGGCTCAACCCGCTATTCCAATAATCGTTGGCTGCTTTGGGGGAGGCTTCTTCGCCCAGTTGTTGCTCTGACGTATTGGGAGTTGCGGACAGCAGGCCATCGTTCGACTTTGGCGGCTGAAATCGGGGCTGTGATTCTGCGTTTGCTGGAGAGGGAGCGTCGGGAGTCCTCGTCATTGGCGAGACGGACTCGTCTTTATGTTCGGGAGCCATGGCGGCTTGCCAACAGCTCGAGGTTGGGAGAAGTAGGTCGGGGTCGTATGTGAGTTGTTAGGTGGCGGGTTTGGGGGTGGTGGATGGTGGATGTATATGTGGACTTGTGGTTTTACTACCAGAAGGTCATCATCGAACGCTGGAGCCACTGGGAAAGAGAAAATATCAATGGAAATTCCACAGCCAAATTGCAGTCCCGTCACGCAACCAGACAACCAGTGGGATGATGATTGTCGGGTGTGGTTGGAGGTTTTGCACGCGACGTTGTAGCTGCCGCAGAGGCCGAGGCGGAAAAGGGAGGGACGGTCAAGGCTCGTTGCCCCAAAGAAACAGAATGACGGCTGAGCAAACAAGTATCGTAGGGCATGTGATGAAGTCGAGATTGAATGCCGTAAACGAAGGAATAATTAACAATCCCACGAACAGCAGTAGCCGATTCACGTGGGGAAGAGAATGGTTGAGGCAAGCTCTTGCTGTTGCGCGGTGGTGACGATAATGACCGAATGACCACCTCCTTGGATTAAGTTGGTGGCAGGGGGCCTGGGGCGTTATCGATTAAGGCACGTTAGCGGTATCTTCAGCACCACCAGGAGAGATGCACGCGCCACATGGCAGGCTGTAGCACCTGGGCTGTACCTAAGGCAAGGTTATGTATGATGCCACCCATCCATCCAATACTTGATGAATTGAATACTAATTTGTATTACAATATACAGAGTCAATACTTTACACAATCCTCTGTTCTGCTGCAAATGCATTCTGGCATAATTACACGCTGCTTTTTCCTTTTCTCCTCGAGATTCCTATCATGAAGACCCTCTCATCAAATCGCCCGTACCAAGGTACCAGACAGGCCTAAAATACATTTTTACTTTCATCATTACCTGAGCGGCTTGGAATGCAGCACTCTATAATGTGGGAGCTTCCATAGCAACACCCAACCAGGCACCGTCCGAAAAGTTTGATTCAATTACCACCTCCCAGCCAACGCATAGGACCTCAGCACCACTAGGTAGTTATACCTGTGATATAATAGAGGCCTGTAATACATGCATTAGTTGAGGTATAATAAAACCTTGAAGTAAGCAATTACGGCTACCGGTTACGGTGGCGCAATTGTCTCTTCATTTATGACCTGCAATACGAAGTAAAATAGTGTAGCTTAGCAGTAAGGGTAAATTTACATGTAAGTGAGCGTATCGCAATAGGAATGAGCCTACTGAGAGATGTCGATATCGATGAGGATATTAACAGAGATATGATCTCATAGATGGCAGGCATTTACTTACAACCTTGGACAAGAGACAGCAAGATTGCATTCCTCTTAATGACCATTCTGTTCAGCCTGGATACATGCAGTGCTTTTCTTACATTGGGGCTCCCGGGTGATTGTGCTGATTAACAAGGTTCGAAGAATGGAGGCCGAGAGGGGAATAGAAACTCAAGATGTCAAGTACATAACAAGGTTTGCAAAAATAGCAGTGATAGGTACACGCTGCGCCATTCGATCAACTCTAGTTCCACAAGATGGAAGATGTGGTTGGGTCATGCAATGAGCTGCAGATGCAGTGTCTGCTCTGCATGGCCGAGGTAGATGAGCTGTTGATAGGTCCAAGAATAAGGCTGATGCTACCATGGCCCACTGGTCTACCAGTCAAGTTGGACTTGGTGTGTAGACTGTGGCATTTAAGGTTAGAACAACATATCCCTAAAATCGAGGATATTCTACAAAATGCAAGACGCGGTAGAATTGGATGATCAGTCATGAGGTTTGTACTATTCCTGCGAGTCATCCTTCTTCCGGACCTGCTGCAAGGTTGCGAGGGGAGAGAAACACCGCTATACTTACCACGCTCTGGCCGAAGACTTGATCTTTTCACCCCCTTTGAGAATAATCAGATCATCGATTTGGCTTTGACCAAGGAGCGAACGATAGTCAGAGGATCTTGTATTGAGTTACGCTTTACGCTTTACAACTTGGGAATCGGCGTCTCTACACTTTGGCCGTTGTAGGACCGCGAACAAACAAACATGGTCTTCCTTAGTTGGGAAGTACGGTGTAGGGGCCATATTATATCTGGCAAGTAGAGCTGGCTGAGTTCTTTGATGAACCCATTCTGACTGGCCAATGTGCATAAGGTATCCTGTTTTAACTCATGTAGGCTCAACTGCTAACTGAGAAATAAGGCATACAGACCATATCTTTACTATCATGAATGAGAAGACGAGTCTCTTCGCAAGCTCTAGGTGATCGATAGGCTGGAAGCCTCATCAAGACTATACTGTCAGGCACATCTTACTCATCCTCGCCATACCACATCTTCAACATAGCATAGTCTACTCAACCAATCCCTTAATGTCACTTAGTGTAGCATCTGTCGATCAAAGTATGAGCACAACGAGTGCATGGTCCGAGCCTTTCCGAGTTAAAGCGATAGTCATGTTGCTCTATTTGCCCCTTTGCAAAAATAAATAAATAGCTCTGCGTTTCTACGTCAATGTTGTTCGTATTGTGTGCAATTTATTACCTGATAGTCTCGTTTGAGACAATCTCACTGCAACTGCAGCAACCCCCTCCCTTCGTAATACGCGTATTGAGCCGCTGTAATCTTACCCTCTGCACCAATTATCTGACACTTTGGGATTCCGATCAAGAGTACGACACAGGGCCAATACGAATACGGCGCATCGCGGCGGAGATCTGGCAAGTAAAGGCGCTAAATGGCGAATTGGAGATCCATAAATCTTGTCCGATACCTCGTCCCGGCCACTTAAACTCAAGGGCCGAGTGAGAATCCCGCGTATTTCCACTGCGGCTATTTAAGCGGAAAGGCACCAGGTACCGCCGCGCGCTAATTTGGCTGCAGAGATACATCTCGGCGCCGCCTACCCCTGAAATCCCAGCTCGAACACCCCCGTCGCCCAGCGAGCCAATAGCGTTACATCACGATCCCAAAAAGTTCCCATCTCTGGCTTCTTCAACGCGGTGCGCGACAGAGCGCATTTTTCTGGTTTCTTGTCTTGTCTCCCACCGCTCCTCGCATCTGTAAGCGCTGCCCGTTCTCGTGGCGTGAGGAAATCAGCGGGCGTGAGTAACTAGCGATCTGCTCCAGAGCTGCTTAAGCAATTCTTCCATCGACACCTTCACTTCGCTAGAAATCTCGACAAAAGGGCAGCTCGTCACCATGGCGACCCGATATTCGCTGCGCCAGACTCCTCGGTAAGTGCAGCAAATGGCTGGTTTGCCCCTGAGATGCGAGATTGGAACAAGGTCGAGATGCTTGGTTACTCGAGTGCTCGGATCGCCTTGAGATCGCATCCCGAAATGATACACGCGCCGCGGCGTCCTGCGAGTAGAGAGGCGAATGCTAACCCCCGCCCAGGAAGAAGGAGCTCTTCGACGGCATGGTTGAGACGCCAAAGAAGCAGTCTTCGCGCGCTCGCCAGTCCTCACAGGCCCCCGAAGCCGCAGACATCGTAGAGTCTGTTGAGCCCGCCGCCCCTCGCGAACGCATCACCCGCCGTCGCACCGCCAAGTTCATCGAGAACTTGGATGAGGACGACATTAAGCCCCTCAATGGCACTGCCAACGGTCACGTAAATGGCCATACCAATGGCAGCGCCAACGGTCACGCCAATGGACATAGCAACGGTCATGCCAACGGCGCACCGAACGGAAAGGATGCGATCCACACAAACGGAAACTCTGAGAGTCACATGGTGGACGGCTGGAAGCCAGGCCAGGATCCCAAGATCGACTACTCGGGCGAGTTTGAATTCGGCGGCTCGATAGGCACCGGGTTCATGATGCTCTTTTTCCCCATCCTCATGTGGTACATGTGGGTTGGCGCCACCTTCTACAACGGCAAGTTCCCTTCTCGCACTCCCGGCCAGAGCTGGGCTGAGTTCGGAACTCATCTGGTCGACCTCGTCTGGACCAATGCATTCCCCCACTCAAAGGCATGGATTTGGTACTGGAGCTACCTCATCTTCGAGGGTGCATGCTACTGTCTTCTTCCCGGTGTCTGGGGCAAGGGCAAGCCTCTTCCCCACGCCGGTGGCAAGCAGCTCGATTACTTCTGCAACGCCTATGCTAGCTTGTACACTACGTTCGCCGTCCTTGGTGCTCTGCACTTCTCCGGCATCTGGCCCCTCTACACGGCCCTCGACGAGTTTGGTCCTCTGTTGTCGGTTGCCATCTGCAGCGGCTTCATTGTCAGCTTCATCGCTTACTTCTCTGCTCTGTGGAGAGGCAAGCAGCACCGCATGACTGGCTACCCCGTCTACGACTTCTTCATGGGCGCTGAGCTGAACCCCCGCATGTTTGGCATTCTTGACTTCAAGATGTTCTTCGAGGTTCGCATGCCCTGGTACTTCCTCCTGATTCTCAGTCTCGGTGCGGCTGCGCGTCAGTATGAGCAGTACGGCTACGTTTCTGGCGAGGTCATGTTCCTCGTCATGGCTCACTACCTTTATGCCAACGCCTGCGCCAAGGGCGAGGAGCTCATCATCACGACTTGGGACATGTACTACGAGAAATGGGGCTTCATGCTCATCTTCTGGAACCTTGCTGGTGTCCCTCTGTCTTACTGCCACTGCACCCTCTACCTGGCCAACCACGATCCCGCCACTTACCGCTGGAACCGTTATGCCCTGGTCGTCATGTACGGTGCCTACCTTTTCTGGTACTGGGTCTGGGACAGCTGCAACAGCCAGAAGAACCGCTTCCGTGCCATGGAGAAGGGAAACCTCATCAAGCGCAACACGTTCCCCCAGGTCCCGTGGCAAACCCTCAAGAACCCCAAGACCATCAAGACTCCTCAGGGCACCATCCTTGTCGACGGCTGGTATGGTCTTGCTCGCAAGATCCACTACACCTCTGACCTTTGGTTCTCCGTCTCTTGGGGTCTGATCACCGGATTCGAGTAAGTTATACTTTCCATGAGACGCACTATCCCACCAAGAGACTCATTTCGCTAACCTTTCGCTTTCTTTTCTACTTATAGGAGCCCCTTCCCTTGGTTCTACCCCGTCTTCTTCGGATGCATGATTGCCCACCGCGCGCATAGAGACATCACCCGCTGCCGCGCCAAGTACGGCGAAGCGTGGCTCGAATATGAACGACAGGTTCCCTATCTCTTCATTCCTGTAAGACTCCCTCTCCTTCCCCTTCTTCCTAGCTCTTTGAGACTTGTCCTAACACAATCCGCAGTACGTCATCTAAGAACAATTCGTTTCGTGACCGGGCTCCGCTTCTCCCGTACATATTAAAGAGTAATCTCTCTTGACAAGAGAGAAGAATTTCTAAATTTTCTTTTTTTCGGCAAAAGCATGTGATAGATATAATACAAAGGGCGACGCAAATGGGCCATGCTTATTCCCCATTCAGACGGGGAGGGAAAAACAACTGGAAGAAAGAAAACTTTGACGGAAAATGTTTTTTTAATAAATGATGTAAGACGATCAGATTGGGATTAGGGATCAAGAATTATCGACAAGACTTAATGTTTGTATCATGCAGTTTTAGGATGGATGGACGCAAAGATATTACTAGTAGCATTAATTAATAGCATATTATATGAAAATGGCGGGCAGAGTCTTGTTGTGATTGCGAATCCTATGTCAACAGGTAAATACAAGAACAGCGGTTTGATCTATTTTGCAGTCCTAGCAAATGATTCTCAATTTATGTGACTGCCTAGGCACTATTTGTCTTAAAGAAGCCTGTTTATACTTGATGATTTATCTCAACTTATGGCAATGCTGTAAAACAGACAGTAATTAAACGCCCTGTGAGATGGAGATATGGGAAATCAAGCTCCTGAAAGAGCATCTTAAGAAAACAAACAATGACAGATAAAAATTGAACATCTGCTTACACTAGACCCTTCACCTTCACCGTCTATGAAGAGAAAATTCACATCAAGAGCAAACGCATCCTGTCACTAGTGTACATATATAAGCCTCCTCCTACCGATCCATTACGCGACCTGCACTGCGTGCGAGGCCATGATTCTCCAATCCCAATCAACACGTTGCTCCATCCAGCACCATCATTTGACCCTGAGCCATCATATCGCAGCACTGACCAGAAACCATATTTCATACCAGATTTGACGACTCCCACAAAAGCAAATTTGTCAAGTTTTTCGGGGTAGCCTCATCTGTCTCGTTCTTCTATGCGCAGACAGCATCCTGGCTGGCCTTGGAGTTCATCAACAGAGCAACAATGAGACCGTACAGACCTGAACAGTAGGTTAGAAATCGTGTTGTTTGGTTTAGTGTTTGGATTAGGAAATGTGCATACCCAAGACTTCGGCAAAAATGAGAATCAGAATCATTCCGACGAAGAGACGGGGCTGTTGGGCAGTTCCTCGGACACCAGCATCACCAACAATACCGATGGCAAAACCAGCAGCGAGACCAGCGAGACCGACAGAGAGACCAGCACCAAACTGAATGAAGCCAGTGTAGAGAGGGAGATCCTGCTTGAGACCATCGGAGATCAGGACGGAAACGACGAGGCCGTAGATACCAATGATACCAGCCATAATAACAGGGACAATGTCTGGCTAGGAGGTTAGCGAGAAGTAGCGCGCATCGAGGATAAAAAGGGCGACTGACTCTTGACGATAAGGTCAGGGCGGAGGACACCCATGGCGGCAATACCAACACCAGACTTGGCAGTACCGTATGAGGCACCCAAGCAGGTGAAGACGATGGCGCAGGTGCAGCCCATGGCACCAAAGAAGGGCTGTGGAATTCGTTAGCGATTTGGTCCAGCATTTCGAAGATGTGACGGTGATTGCTTCGTTGTCATTGAGGATATTTCTCGGTGACGTCGCTGATTAGAGTGGGAACCGTGGGTGTTTACTGACCGCGTAGACGGGGCTATACAATCATCAAGTCAGCTCTAAGTTCTGGAGACGGTACAAAGACGCGGGAGAGGATGCAGATGCGGGAGGTTGCGATGATGCCGAAAGCTCCCAAGGATGCAATCCGAAGCTCCACGACGACGCTAGGGGGGGTTCTCAACGCGCTGACGCAACATACCAAAGTTCGGTGGCCATTGTGACGACGACGAGTTATCGAAGCGATAAAGACTATAAAGAGGCGAAATGAGGAGTGGTTGCTAGTGCTTGTGCGAAGCTTCCGGAGTCTGGCAGATGCGCGAGGGACGCTGTCGATGACTTGGCCTGCTGGGGCTTTAATATGTAGGTGGATGTTGAGATGGTTGAGGGTGCCAGTTCCGACGCCGACGCCTGGTTGGTAAGGTTTTGCTGCAGGCGGATTGCTGGCATTACATAATTCGGAGGCGGATAATTACCTCACCCGTTGGGCCTTTGTTTTGGTTGCTTATCCTAATGGGGCAATTGATTGCAGGTCAATTGGGAGAGCTGAAAGGGCAATCAGTGAACTCGTATTTTGCCAACAATATATGCTGAAAATATGTTTAACATTAAATACTGACGAGAGCTTCATTATTTATTACGATGCCTTCTTTATTAAATATTTTTCTCCTGTGAGTTTAAGCGCCGTCGTCGGTGATACACATCAACAATCGTATTACGCCTCTGAACACGGAACTATAAAGCGGGTGCCGAGCTTCAATACTAAAACTGCTCTGTGCTCCGAACCGAATTGCCCCCTTTGACGCAGCAGCAGTCGATTAAGCAGCGGCTATCTCTCCCTCTCCCTCCTTTCACGAGACGCAATCCATCTACAGCTCCGGAGCACCTGGTCGACAACACTGCCAGATCTGAAAACGGTAGTATTGAGCGATTAGAATGCCAAGTTCGGAGTGCAGATTACGACTCCGCTCCGTGCACGATAAATTCCCTTTAGCACGATAGGATTAGGTTATTTATTATAAGGCAGATTAGGTATATAGATTATAGATATAGATTGTGACGTCCCCAGTCGTATTCTCTCGGTGCAACTCCAAGCTTTGCCTCGTATGGTCAAACTCACTCCAGCGCGTGCTTGTTGCAAAACACAGGTAGGACAGAGAGAAGCTCTGTCAACCAACCGCTTCCCTTTTCCCCTTTCAATTACGTGGTCAATGCATAATATGGAATCGGATGCTAAGTGACAACTTCTCCAGCGGCCCCGTGAGCGTCACGGCTTGAAACTTTGAAACGCCAGGGACACGCGCTGCCCAATGAAAGCCAACTGTTTCCATCTTCATTCATCTCACAACTCTTTCATGCTCACAAAGGGCCGCCATGTCGGCGCTCGCATTGAATTGACAGGCCTACAGTTTATTACTGTACCTAAACATCCAGTCATTGGCAGTTATGGACCCAGAGCTTCAGCCACAACAGCGCCTCCCTGCGTCAACGAAACACTGAAACTAAGGCAAACTGACATTTGATGGAGCCCCTTGCACTGCGAACTGCCGTCCATGGCAGTTGGATCGACACACGCCTCTACTTTTTCTTCTCCTCTGCGTCCCAGTTTTTGTCCAACCTTGCTGTGCCTTTGTTTACGCGCGTTGATCCAGGGGCTTAATGGAGCTGCTTCCCACGTCATGCCTCGGAAACCCGTACAGTGTACCAGCAAACATCAACGTTGCATTCAAACGTTTCCACTGCCGTAGCTTCTCCTTCCTCCCTTTCAATCTAGTACTTAAAACCGTACTCTTCTCTTTTTCTCTTTCGCATCTATTTTATTCTTCCCGCCCGTAATACAATCTGCGAGTAACAAGACGTACCGAATTTACACATTTCGTAACGATGCGTTTCCAATCCCTCTCTCTCCTGGCTACTCTGCCATCCGCCATGGCTACAATGTCCGCCCTCTCGTACTCTGCTCCGCCAGAGCTCCTAGCTCAGGCTCAGAGCCAAAGTAACTGCAACCTCCCCCCAGGTTTTCAGATCAAGGACTTTACGGCCAAGTCGAACGAAACCGGCCCGGCAGCCTCATTGACGGCATATAACTTCACCTTTGTGGACCAGACGACGAGCGTTACCACCAACTGCCAGTTTAACTCGAGCTCTGTTTCCACCACGCCTCCAGGTTTGACGCCTAGGTTTGCCTGCGACAAGAGCGGTATCAGCGGTGTCAAGTTCATCTGGGACAACACGAGAAGGCAGTTGACCATGGTTGAGAGGATCTGCCCTAACACTAGGGGGTATGTTGCATATCAGACTCGTCATGTTATTATAGGCCTGTTAAAGTATACTGACATTTCAACAATTACAGTGTTCCTACGTACGAGGTAGCCGGTACAGCGACCATTTCCTTGTCTTGCCCTTCAACGTCGGGAACTTGCACAACGAATTCGACCAGTATTGATGGAAAGTTCACCGCGCTGGACCCCGTAACAGATCCCACTCGGGTCAAGGTCAAGTACTGGGTGAGCTAGATGCCGAGATGGGACATTAGAAGACGGCGGTATCAAAATTTGGAGTCATTGTTTAATAGATACATTGTATCTACGCATTGGAAGGATACAGGGCATAGACGGATGCAACAGGACATTTCTATTGGCGTTGTATTGTAGACGGTAAAGGAGAAGAAAAGGGCTACTGGAGCCGCCATTAATTATCATTGCTACTATTACCTGTCCATCCACGAGACGTCATTTCTCTACTAACAGATCCATATCATAATGCTATCCGGCGAATGCTGACTATAATCTTTATGAAAATTCTCCAGCAGAGCGGGAGCTGATAGCCCGAGTCAGTCTATATAATGCCGAGGCCAGTCTGCGCGCGGACATTCAATAGTTTCCTCTAGTGGCAGCAGTGGACAAACGAAAAACTACAAATTATCAAATAGTGCCTTAATATCTCTTTACAATAGCACTCGTACCTGCATAAGCATCTAAGCCTCTATTTCTCAGTGAATCAATGATCAACATATTTGTATATTTGGTGCCTCTGGTCATGTTGCTCTCACTGCAGCTTTCTAAGGTTTGATGCCTCATTCTTGTCCACCGCCTGAGGGAGTTAGCCGCCATCCCGTTTTAGCACGTCTCCAGCGCTCTGCCAGCTAACCGTACAGGGCTCAGCGACCCCAGATTTTGCCCCATCTGCAAAGTGCCGCCTGCAAACTTACCTACTTAGCTGCCCTGGCACCGGGCCCCGCCGAATTGTGCATGCCCACCTCGTGATCTCGCCCAGCTTGCCACTGGGTTCATGAGACCAAGTCAGCCAATGTCTCGCCCAATTCACTTCCATCTTGCAAAGGAGCAGCAGCGAATCGTGAGATTACAAAAGGCAGTTCAGCTGGGTGCGCGTCCCCTCTTCGCCAGCGGTTACACCAAAGCTGCTTTTCTCTCGCCACTCAGCGTCTCGCTCTCCCTTGCGTCCTTACGTCAGGGCCGGATCCGAAAAGCATCGCGATTGGTAGCCGGTTTTGTTGAGCTGAGACGAAGCGGCGCTCTCCTTGCTAGCATCTGGGCATTTCTGCCAGCCCCCATGCCGTCTTCCTTCTCCATGATCTGATCATCGCCAGCGAACGAATTTGAAAAATGGGGTGGACATTTCTGGGCCGCTTCGGGCTGTTGCTGCTTGTACAGCTCGCCGCTGCTGTCTTTGTCGAGGCCGCTTACATCAATCAACAAGAACCGTTGGGCGTCAAAGAGCCAGCGGCTGTTTCGACCATCCCCGTGTCCCTGTTCGCGGATCTCGAACGACTGGCGAGGCTCGTTGACGTCTCATATTGCCTCGGCACTACGGGCATTCGCAAGCCGTTCCAGTGCGTCTCTCGATGCGATGAATTCCCCAATGTGACGCTGGCCTCTACGTGGAGCACAGGCTTTCTCTTCGGCGATAGCTGTGGGTTCATCGCAGTCGATCACGGCTCGGACCAGCAGCGTCAAAACGATGTGCTTATAGGAGATGACGAGCAAGGCGCCATCGTAGTTGCGTTCCGTGGGACCTACAGCATCACCAATACCATTATTGACCTCAGTACCATGCCGCAAAAATATGTGCCATATCCGTCGCCAGATCACGGAGGAGAATTACCAGAAAAGCCTAGCCATGAATGCACAAATTGCACCGTACACAGTGGGTTTCTCGAATCCTGGAAGAGCGCTCGAGAATCGGTTCTGCCAGAGCTCAAGGCACTCCGAGCCAAGTATCCGTCTCACCCCATTCATCTCATCGGTCACAGTCTTGGAGGCGCCGTGGCTTGTCTTGCGGCACTCGAACTGAAAGTGTCGCTTGGCTGGGATGATGTGACAGTCACCACGTTTGGAGAGCCTCGTGTCGGCAACTCTGAGTTCGCCCACTTCGTTGACGACGTGTTTGACCTCGACGGCATCATTGACCTTGAAAAGAGGACCTATCGACGAGTTACCCACGCCGACGACCCAGTGCCCTTACTTCCACCGGGCGAGTTTGGTTACCAGTCGCATGGCGGCGAGATATTCATCTCCAAGTCTGCCCTCTCACCATCTGAGACGGATGTCCAGCTATGCGTCGGCGACGCAGATCCTAATTGCAGTGCCAGAGATGACAGCTCGGTGGAAGGTCTGCTCAATCGCCTTCTCCATTTCTGGGGAACGACTGCCTCCTTGGAAGAGTACACTGAGAGGATGAGCTTCCCGGCGCGGTTCAAACTGTGGCAGCTGTTTTTTGCTCATCGAGATTACTTCTGGAGGCTCGGACTATGTGTGCCCGGCGGCGACCCTACAAACTGGGGCCGGCCTCCGTATGCGCCTCATGACGAAGAGTTGTGAAGTCGCGCAACGATTCATGAGCGTTTTGTTTAATAGGAAACTAGTATATATGAGGAGCGGGCTATAATAAGATGGGGGTTGGATATCAATGTCCATTATGGGAAGCAGGCAGAGTACATAATATGGGGCTTGGGGAGCGAGCATAAACATGATGAAACGATACCTACCTAGCTAAGAATTCCTTTAAACATGCTGAATACCATTATCGCATTATTGCTTTTGTTGAAACATATTCTACTAGACAGATCTTATGGCACTGTGAAGGTAATACGCCAAGGATGCTAAGAGTGGATGAAGCGTCGAGAGTAGAGAAATCTCCTCAGACTATGCTTATTTTGCTTCCCTCTTCTCTCATTCGACCAAAGGCGGTATCGGCACTTACAGATACTGCCTTGCCGAGCGTGCAGGCTTCCACATTGATCGTCATTATGTGGAGGGAGGGCGGCAGAGAAATGCTGCTCTGCCATGTGACACGGCCCAGGTATCAACGACACCATGACGATGGGCATCACTGTGCCTCGACGTCCTTGTGCGCTTCAAGGCGTGTACAAGTAGGTATCCAAGGACTTTATAGCATTATATATACGAGTATTAGTTCATACATTAATAGCGGCATCCGCAATTTATTGAACGCCTGGAACCGGGACCACAGGCTCCTCTTGCAGCCAGGATGCTTGATGGCAACTCTAATCAGATCGCAGCGCCAAGGACGGATTCGCAAAGGCAGTTCTGGGCGAATCCGAAATGGTGGGGGTAACTCATAAGGTGTGTGCCGGGAGGGGCATTTGTGGCACCTGTGACTGGTGATTTGCTCGCGACTTGGACGTCCATGAGAAAAAGCTGGATGGGCGGCCGTGATGCCATTGGCCTGCAGAGAATACATCGAAGCCTGTACTGTACTTGTGCGACAGACAAAGCTGTACCGCCACGCGATGGCGATAAGAGAGGAGGGGAAAAGGGGGAGCGAGTGAGTCACGGACGGGAGCTGACCACAGCCACAGCAACGCGTTATTTGCCAGTCTCTCTCTCCCATGTCCATGGCAAAATAGCAGCATGAACGAGAATAGAGCGTCAGGGGGTTGTTGGAGGGGGTAGGCTGTGGCATCATGTGAACAAGCAGAACACACTTGAGTGTCATCCCTGAAGGCCTGCACAGAAGTTTGAAGAAGGATGCTGGAAATCGAGTTTGCCAGTCCAAGGCAAGGCAAAGGCAAGGCAAGGCACGGGGAGGACGGAGACAAGCGAGATACGGAGAAGGAGGTAGGCCATGCATGCATTCCCGTGCTTTGGGACGGATCGGCTGGTGTAGAAAGGGGCCACTAGTCGACTAGGTTGCCAGTACGTGAGAGCTTGGGAGCCGCATCGTCCCTGCAAAGAGCAAGTACGAGTACAATCCAAGCATGTATCATGGACGAGGAGCGTCGATACCTCATGGATATTCTGGTATCCGTAGGAGGGTATACCAGAGATGTGGACATGTGGGTGAAATACAGGCATATAGGTAGTAGCACCCAAGCAAAGCATCACATCACCACGGGTCTGCTTCATGTCTTGATACCAGACCCGTGGCGTACCGCGTCCAAGGTGGAGGCAGAAAGCGGAAGATGCATCAGAGACAAGCGTTGGACCGACGTGGCCAGCGGGGAACGATTGGGAGCAGAAGAAGGGAGCACATGCCTCGGCCGGGGTGTGCCGAAGACACATCCAGCATTCTTGCAGTCTTCATCACTTGCTTCTGTATGGACGGGGAACAAGAGCAAAGCCTCCGTGCGCTTTCTGGAGACAAGCCGCACTAACACGTAGTCGCCGTGTGCTTAGACAGTTGAGCTGTTACTAGCAACGGGATCTGCTGGGACGGACCACTTTGCCTGCTAGCCCCCAAGCGGGCGGGTTTCGTGGGTTCGACTCCATTCCTGGAGGGAGGGAAAGGAAAAAGGAAAACAGCACAGTCCATACGGCGTACTCCGCGTGGTAGTCCGTACAGGTAGGTACAAAGGCAACGGAAATTTTCCTCGTCTCTCTCGAGGCCCGGCGCTCTGTTATCGGAGTGGAGGGAGTGTGGATCGCCAGTCCCAGATGGAACGATGACTGACCGACAAGTCAACGCTGGCTTGAGTCCTAATAAGCCAATTCACAGCCCCCTGGCCACGTTATGACGCCTTTCCGGCAGGCTAGGAGACAAGGCGCTGGTTGGACAGCAGCACCAAGAAGAGAAGAAGACGGACAAACAGACAAAGCAAGATACTAAGGTACCGACAGCTTAGCGCCGAGAGCAGCAAATAAGCTGGACGGGCCCAATGAGGTGATGTGAGAGTTGCCCTTTGATGAGTGTCTCATGGCAAAGCGGGACTCTGATCACTCGGTAACCCTTTTTTTTTCCCGCCCAAAGAACCAGACAGAAGCCCCGCCCTCTTGGCAGCAGGGAAAAGAACAAATAGGGCTGTACATGGCCCGGAGAGTACCTGCAAAGTACGGAGTACCACGTCCATGGAGGTTCAATCGAATTAATGCGTTTCGTCAATACCATCCATACCTTGGATATAACGCCGGCCAACTCAGCATTTCAACCACAGCGTTGGTGCCATTATGTTAGTCCTACCTTGCCTGCTAAACCCGCTTGATAAGGTCGTCGGTAGGCGGTACATGGACGTGAGAGAGAGACGCTAAGAGCCCTCCTCTGGGCGATGGGAAACCAAAGCTTGGGAGAAGGAGATAAAAAAAAAGGAAAAGAAAAAAGAAGAACAGAGCCCCTTACCTGACGTGTTTGTTGTACCGGAGACATTCAGCATTGATGGCAATGCTCCTTAAAGGTACCTGGCAGTCACGTACAAGGTACCAGAAGCTAAAGACAAGTACAGGTAATTAAGAGAGCTTCTCAGCATCAATGCGCCAATTTCCAAGTGCAAATTCCGTGTTTTTATGTGTGTAACAGTTACAGTGGTGCAGCAAAAAAGAGGATAGGGTGAGGGATAGGGCCAAGCTGAAGTGGCAGAAGCTGGATGTGTGTCCATCTCTCGAAGGAGCTGTGCTTTGCCTCCCGATCTGCTCTGCTTGTGGTAGCTCCGGGTACTTTGTACAGCATGTGCACAAAGCAGCCAATATCAAGTACGGAGTCTATACCTGGTAACCAGGCAACCAGTTGTCGTACACCCAGGTACCGCGCGAGTACCATTCTATCGAATCACAAGTCAAACGCTGCTAGAGATTGCCTTAGTGCGCTGTGTCGGGCCAGCAGCGCCTAGGGGCGGGGTGCGCCAGGCGGCTGGCTAGGCCTAGCAGGCCCAAAGGCGAGCCAACTCCACTGCAAGCTGGCGCTCTCATCACCTGGCAGTGGGCACTGGCCCAGCACAGCGCTCCAGGCTCCGCCCCGAGAACCCCCAAACCCCAAAACCAATTCAAATCTCAATCCACAATCAAAATATAAACACTCTTCTCGCCCCATCCTCAACCGCATCCCACCTCAGACACCCGCATCATCCTTTTTTCTGCCACCAACGACTCCGCAACCGCACGCCTCTTCTCCCCTTCCAAGCATCACATCACAGACTATCAGTCACCATGGCCACCGAGGTACGTCAACTCCTGCGTAGCTGCTGTCGCTGCTCCGACCGCCGCTTTCCGCCTTCTCCTCTCCCCCTCGTTCACGCAACCCCTCAGCCCGCCTCTTTGCTGCGAGCTGCGCGGCTTCGGCCACGCGCGGACGAGCCCAGAAACCACATGCAAATTCCATCCTCGTCCGGCCTCGCCCGGCCAAGCCCATCATTTTCTCTGCTCCCTTTCTGACTTTGAACGCAATGCTAACTTCTTACCAGCGTGAAAGGTTTGTCCAACAGCTGGCCCCGTGACCCCACTAACCTCTCATGACGAGAATCCAAACACCTCTCCCCCCCTTTTTTTGCATGCTCGAACGCAACGGGCTGACCGAGCTTTCCAACAAACAGCAAGACCTTCCTGGCCCGCCTCTGCGAGCAGGCCGAGCGCTACGATGAGATGGTTACCTACATGAAGGAGGTCGCTCAGCTGGGCGGTGAGCTCAGCGTCGACGAGCGCAACCTCCTCAGCGTCGCCTACAAGAACGTTGTCGGCACCCGCCGTGCCTCGTGGCGCATCATCTCCTCCATCGAGCAGAAGGAGGAATCCAAGGGCTCTGACAAGCACGTCTCCACCATCAAGGAGTACCGCAGCAAGATCGAGCTCGAGCTCGAGAAGGTTTGCGAGGATGTTCTCGATGTCCTGGACAAGAGCCTCATCCCCAACGCCGCCACCGGCGAGTCCAAGGTCTTCTACCACAAGATGTATGTTTTGATTTTTTTTAATCCATTCCCCTCGTTTGCACTCCGATGCTTGGGTTTCAATTTTTTTTTCGCCCAATCATGTTTCAGCTCGCATATTTCGAAATTTTCAGAAGCTAATGCAAATCGCTCTGACAGGAAGGGTGACTACCACCGCTACCTTGCCGAGTTCGCCTCTGGCGAGAAGCGCAAGGTCGCTGCCACCGCCGCTCACGAGGCCTACAAGGTATGCTGATACATGCGTTTGCCTGCCTGCCTGCCTGCCTGCACCAATAGGGTGGAGAGCCGCAGGTAGATTGGAACTGGTGATACTGACGATGCCCCGCAGAACGCTACCGACGTTGCCCAGACCGAGCTGACTCCCACTCACCCCATCCGCCTGGGTCTCGCCCTGAACTTCTCCGTGTTCTACTACGAGATTCTCAACTCTCCCGACCGTGCTTGCCACCTTGCCAAGCAGGCTTTCGATGATGCCATCGCCGAGCTCGACTCTCTCTCTGAGGAGTCTTACCGCGACAGCACTCTCATCATGCAGCTCCTGCGTGACAACCTGACCCTGTGGACTTCATCCGACAGCGGTGAGGCCGAGCAGGCCGGTGAGGCCAAGAAGGACGAAGGTGAAGCTTCCAAGCCTGCCGAGGAAGAACCCAAGGCTGAGGAGCCTGCTCCCGAGGCTACTTCCTAAATCCTTCTTACCTCAACCGCGCTTAAATCTCGGCATAAGAACCGAGGGAGTTGTTTCTCGTTTTTTTTTTATATCTGAATGCTCTCGCCCTCCTCTACACATGGCGATAGATGGAATCATGTTGGAGGCTGGCCTAGCCGACGCAGCACCGGTACGCAGTGCGTTGCTTCTCTGGTTAATGGGGAGAGTGGTCATGGAACTTCGGATTTTCGGTTTAGGGACAGGAGAGGCGAGTGGCGCAGGGTGCTTGTCCGTCATCACCTGTTGACGGATCCTTTGTTTGGTGTTCGCTGCTAAATGACGGGCACTTCTGTTGCCTCTTTTTTTTCACTCCACCCCCCGTCTACCCAATTTGCCCGGTATCTGTTCCCCTGTTCTGTTTTTTGACATTACCACCTACCTAGTTTACATCTGGTCCCGTTTTTGGCGGATCGCTATGGAAATGTTGTCTCCCCATTGTCGTTGTTTCCTGCACTTTGCTTGTTTTCGTCTTTTCCCCTCGACCCCTCTTCACAGTGGTTTTGTCTCGTATGTTGGACTCGTGTGTGTGCCCCGCAGAGAGAGGAAAAAGGAAACTGTGTATTTGCCCCCCCGCCTTCAAGATTTCTACAGCAGCAACCCCTTGAAAAAATGGCAAAAAGAAATTCCAATCCAAATCCAAGTTGATCCTTGCTTTTGTAGATGTAGATATAGTTGTGATGTCTCTTCGTTCCAACCAATTTTGGTACTCATTACCTACATGCCTTGATAACTACCAGCTTTAGTAACTGTTGCTAGAGGTAATCTCGCAAGAGCTCTGCCAGCTTGGTTTGCTTGCTCAACCTCGGCATGGCTTGATTGATTGGACCTCTCAAACCTCTCAACCTCTCAACCTCTTCTTCCATTACCTAAACCTAGCAGAGTTGCCTTGCACCCTCAACTCACAATTCGTCGCCACAGTTCCAGTTCCAGTTTCCCCCTCCCCCCAGTGCTATCATCCCATGGCTGTCATTCGCACGATATAAAAGCTACTTCATCGCCATAGGAGAACAAGCCGTAAGCATCTGGTAGCCCGTACAGTATCAAAGAAGAATGTACAGTATAAAAAACAAGCCCAACCCCTCTTATAATAGAAGAGAATCAACCCCTCTTTCTTCAAGAGAAGCAGAGGCGCAAAAGCTTAACGGGAACTAGACAGAATTTTTTCACGTCACC